>NC_085871.1:51005314-51012814 GCF_034702125.1 Engraulis encrasicolus | reverse complement strand
CAGTGTAACAATATTTAATACAATGTAATTTTTTTACTTACATCATGTGTTTGTGCGTAAGTGGTATTACATGGTATTGCATATTGTTACACTGGTATTACACTATATTACATGGTATTGCATACTGTTACACTCGTTACTACACTGTACCTGATATTGCATATTGTTACACTGGTATTACACTAGTATTAAATGGTATTAAATATTGTTACATTGGTTATTACACTGTACCTAATATGGTAGATTCACTGAAATGGTGAACCATTAAAATAAGGTGTTACCGGGCAAATCAATCCACCCAGTCAGAAGTTATGGGCCAAATGAAAATTCCGCCATTTTGAAAGTGTTGTCTTCCAAACTCGAATCAGTTCATGAACCTACCCTAGAGCATTCACACACAAAATCTGGGACAAATCCATCCAACCGGTCAGTAGTTATGGGCCAAACAATAATTCGGCCATCTTGAATTCAGCCATCTTGAAAGTGTTGACCTCCAAACTCGAATCAGTTCATGAACCTACCCTAGAGCATTCACACACCAAATCTGGGACAAATCCATCCACCAGGTCAGAAGTTATGGACCAAACAAAAATTCGGCCATCTTGAATTCAGCCATCTTGAAAGTGTTGACCTCCCAACTCGAATCAGTTCATGAACCTACCCTAGAGCATTCACACACCAAATCTGGGACAAATCCATCCACCCGGTCAGAAGTTATGGACCAAACAAAAATTCGGCCATCTTGAATTCAGCCATTTTGAAAGTGTTGACCTCCAAACTCGAATCAGTTCATGAACCTGTCCTGGAGCATTCACCCAAAAAATCTGGGACAAATTCAAACATCCGTTCAAAAGTTATCGCGTTAACACGAAAGACCTTACGCGGCGGCGGACGCGGCGGCGGCGGCGGACGCGGCGGCGGCGCACGCAAAACCATTACATCCCCGACGCTCCGCGTTTCGGGGATATAATTGATAAACCTGGGGACGCCATGGCTCGAGTCCAGCTTATGGTCGCTTCCCGATCCTTCCGCCGTTGCTCTCCCACTCATTTCTGCTATGCTGTCCAAAGAGTGGAACATTTCACAACACCAAAAATACCTGCTCTCATCACTGATAGCGAGACACTTGTTTGTATAATTCAACTAATTCTGTAGTAGGACCTCGTTAATGCTAATTGCTATTGGTTTTCCTACTGCTAGCTGTTGTTATTACTCTGGTTTCCAGTGTAAAGATATAGCATTGGCACTGCCTGGAGATATGTAGTGTTTATTTAAAGCTGTGGTGTGGAGGTAATGCCATGATGGTAATGTAGTTATGCAATGCAGTAGTGTTGGGGTAATGCAAAGCAAATGCAACTATAGTCTGTGTGCTTGTCTTTTGTTTATGTGTGTGTGTGTGTGTGTGTGTGTGTGTGTGTGTGTGTGTGTGTGTGTGTGTGTGTGTGTGTGTGTGTGTGTGTGTGTGTGTGTGTGTGTGTGTGTGAGGCAGTGATGCATTAATGTGAATGCTGTTCTGAGTCAGAGAGAAAACGTCTCGGAAT
This sequence comes from Engraulis encrasicolus, assembly GCF_034702125.1. Lineage (NCBI taxonomy): Eukaryota > Metazoa > Chordata > Actinopteri > Clupeiformes > Engraulidae > Engraulis > Engraulis encrasicolus. The sequence goes on along the minus strand of NC_085871.1, from coordinate 51,011,273 downwards.
GTTATTCTTGGGTCAGCGGTTGGTTTGAAATAGTGAGCTCTAATTTTAGCTCTAATATTAGCCAGCATCAGAGCTGTGATGTTCTTTAGCTGTCCAGAGTCATAAACCGCAACAGAAAATACCCAGCGTGCAGACAAAGGCAGAAAATACCCACTGTGCAGACGAATAGCAGAAAATACCCAGCGTGCTGACAAGGGCAGAAAATACCCACCATGCAGACGAGAACAGAATATACCCAGCGTGCAGACGAGGGCAGACCAGCGTGCAGACAAGGGCAGAAACAATATACCCAGCGTGCAGACGAGGGCAGACCAGCGTGCAGACAAGGGCAGAAACAATATACCCAGCGTGCAGACGAGGGCAGAAACAATATACCCAGCGTGCAGAGGAGAACAGAATATACCCACCGTGCAGACAAGGGCAGAATATACCCAGCGTGCAGACAAGGGCAGAAAATACCCACCGTGCAGACGAGGGCAGAATACACCCAGCATGCAGACGAGGGCAGAAAAAAACCAGCGTGCAGACGAGGGCAGAATACACCCAGCGTGCAGACGAGGGCAGAATACACCCAGCGTGCAGACGAGGGCAGAATACACCCAGCGTGCAGACGAGGGCAGAATACACCCAGCGTGCAGACGAGGGCAGAAAAAAACCAGCGTGCAGACGAGGGCATGGGTTATGGAGGGCAGTCATCTAGGCCAGCGACTAGCGACCATGGCATTTTTGACGCCACCTCTAGGTCATTTTGTCCAAACAACAACTGATTTCTACGTAAAGACCGTTTCTGCCATCCTCTGAGGCACACACTTGTGTCTTTTCCCAAATGTAAGTACTCGGATGAAGGTCACAAATGAAAAATGAGGTCCTGCCGTGGCCAACCGGTAGGGCACTTGTCTGCCATCCCGCCGACCCGGGTTCAATTCCCGGCCTGGGTCGTTTGTCGACCGCTCTCCGTCTCTCTCCCCCTTCACGTCCTGTGCATCTCTCAAATTGTCCTGTCATCAATAAAGGAAAAAAAACGCTATTTTGGCTCCTTCAGCTGTGATTCAGTTCCCATCGGTCACTTCTGGGAATCGTTCAAAATAATTGATTCGCTCACGAACGTCACAGCACTAACTCACACGTGCAGAAACACAGACACACACACACACACACACACACACACATCATGCTAGTCTAACTGTGTCTATGTGTGTGTGTTTGTGTGACTGTTTCAGGTGTGAAGGTGCCTGAAGACTGGCCACAGCAAGGAAAGATCGAAATTAAGGACTTGTGTGTTCGCTACGACCAGACGCTCAAACCCGTACTCAAACACGTCAACGCTCTCATCAGCCCCGGCCAGAAGGTACACACACAACACAACACAACACAACACAACACAACACAACACAACACAACACAACACAACACAACACAACACAACACAACACAACACAACACAACACAATACAATACAATACAATACAATACAACACAATACAATACAATACAATACAACACAACTCACTCACATGCACATAAAGAGAAGAGAAGAGAAGAGAAGAGAAGAGAAGAGAAGAGAAGAGAAGAGAAGAGAAGAGAAGAGAAGAGAACTGTATACCCATGCGCTCACACACACACACACACAACATTGACATTGACCTTGTGAGGTGTGTGTGTTTCTCCAGGTGGGCATCTGTGGTCGAACAGGAAGTGGGAAGTCTTCCCTCTCACTCGCATTCTTCAACCTGGTGGACGTCTTCCAAGGTACAGAGGGACGTGTGTGTGTGTGTGTGTGTGTGTGTGTGTGTGTGTGTGTGTGTGTGTGTGTGTGTGTGTGTGTGTGTGTGAGAGAGAGAGAGAGGGAGAGAGAGAGAGAGATTGAGAGAGAGAGAGAGAAATATACCCATTCGGAATCTCTCATTGTCGTTGTGAGACAGTAATTCGATGCATACAGTGCACACAACTAAATTGCATTTATGCCTCACCCATGCAAGGGTGCAACCCAATTGTCGAACCAAGGGAGGATTGCAGCATTAAAATGCTCGGGGCACCTCAGTCATGGAGGAGGATTGGATAGGAGAGAGATGACGAGGCAACCTTCTGGCTAAGAACTGCTTATCACTGATTCTTGAGAAAGTGGCTAAAACAGGTTGTAATGTTGACAGAAAAAAACAAAGTGAATTACAAAATTATATGGTATATCCTTGTTGACTAAGGTCTTGGCTTTTCAGAAATGCACAAGGCCAATCTCCCCATTTTGTATTTTTTTCCAGAAATCAGGCTTTTCTCTGATCACACCTTGTTTTTTGTCAACACCGTCAGACACAATTAAAAGTAATTAAAATTGTATTGATTTGGTTGCATATGTATCTGGAGTTTTTAAGTGATTATGTGTATTTTTTGGTTCACACATATGCCTTTAAATGTTGAAAATTCACTTTTGTTCTATTTTAATACTGTTTCATGTGTTCTAATTTTAAAATATGTACCGTCATACGATGCTTACTTAACGCCTAAATAGAACAAACATTTTTTTGTAATTTCACAAATATTCCTGTAGGCTTAAATTGGCTATTACTTTGATAATTCAACAACTCTTAAGGGAAATGTTGTAAGCCCATTTATTTAAAATGTCCAAAACTCCTTCTTACGGTGGTGACTTAAGAACTGACGGTGGTGACAGTAATCTGAGAGTGGTGAAAGTGGCCTAATTTGTACCTGCATTTAGCAAAATAAATAGCCCTCTCAAGTCAATGGCATCTTGCATAAACACTTTATGTTTGTGTGTACACAGTATGTTTGTACATGTGTTTTTTCTTCATTAGTTAGATTCTCTAGGAAGTAGGCCACTGGTTCTTGAAAATGTGGCAAAAACAGGTTTTAAGTTGTTCAAATCCAAAATATAGAGGTGTATTATCATAGATGTAGGTCTTGGCTGTGCAGTGAATGTATTGGCCAAGCTCCCCATGTTTTACATTTTTCATAAAATGGGCTCTTTCTTGTTTTGTCAACAGCGGCAGACAGAATTAGAAGTAAAAACATATGTTTACAGTATTAAAGTGATTTACTTTAACAATTCAACATAACTGTAGATACTTATTGTATGCATATTCCTAACACATGTCAAAAACATGTAAAACATGTGTTTTTTGGTGAACTCCATCAGATGTCACCACCGTCAGATTTTCTGACAAAAAAACCTCCAAATGCACCTCAGTGGTGGCTAGAGTATCATTTTGGATCACAATTATTACTAACATGCCTAGTAATGTTTCATTAACCAGCACAATTTAGTAAAATATGGAACAAGATGATGAGCGGAACAAAATCTGACGGTGGTGACATCTGACGGTGTGAGACAAAAAAACACTCTTTTACATATTATGCATTGTTTGTTCACATTAGCCATTTCATTTTCGCTCTGTTTCTTGGGTGCTTCATACCTTTTCTGAGAAAGTATATATTAATTAACATTAATGTAATATAATACTATTAAAACATCCGACGGTGTTGACAGTTTATGGTTGGGACAGTACCAGTGTCCAAACAAATTAACAAATTGAGGACAAAATAGTAAACTTACAGGAGCTTCAGTGATGGTGAAGTATGCAGTAGACCTAAAGGTTTGAAAAGGGGTCCTCAGTAATGAAAATGACCTTGTGCATACCTGATTTTATTGTCTTTTAGAAAAAATCTGACGGTGGACACATTTTGGACACATTTTGAGCAATCAGAAAATAATAGTAAATATTGTTTTACATGCACTATGTGCACATCTGTAGAACCACTTCAATATGGTCTTCCACATCATGGTGATATTGTTCAATTCTGTTAGTGATTTTTGTATTTTAAGTCAATTGAAATGATGATGCCAGTCCTTGGGACAGGCGTTTTTACAGGGTGTGGACAGGTTTATAGCCATGAAAAGTAATAAAATTACACTTAAATATTTCAAACAACTGTGTATTTGTGTAACAGACCCCTTGGCCATTACCTGGATTCATTTTGTTCGTGACAATTTAGTTGATTTTCAACAGAATTAGCATTTTACTGCTGGGGCATGTTTTTGCCAAACTTTCAAGAATCAGTGTTATGACTGTGAATGTGTCTGGTCGTGTGTGTGTGTTCAGGCACAAAGAAAGCTCTCTCTTACACACACACACACACACACAGATACACACACACACACACACAGATACACACACACACACAAACACACACACACACACACAGATACACACACACACACACACACACACACACACACACACACACACACACACACACACACACACACACACACACACACACACACACACACACACACTGATGAGAGAGAGGAGACAGCAGGAGTCACCTGAGGACATGGGAGACACTCACACCATCAGATAACACATAGAGTGTGTGTGTTTGTGTGTGTGTGTGTGTGTGTGTGTGTGTGTGTGTGTGTGTGTGTGTGTGTGTGTGTGTGTGTGTGTGTGTGTGTGTGTGTGTGTGTGTGTGTGTGTGTGTGTGTGTGTGTGACAGAGGGAGAAAGAGGCACATGATGAGGCATAACCCCTCACAATCAGATGAAACACACATACACATACACACACACACACACACACACACACACACACACACACACACACACACACACACACACACACACACACACACACACACACACACACACGGTCATCAGTGGTCATGACCAGACATGAGTGTGTGGCACATGATGGAGGCTCGAGGTACAGAGAGGTACATGTAATCAGAGAAATCAGTGTGTGTGTGTGTGTGTGTGTGTGTGTGTGTGTGTGTGTGTGTGTGTGTGTGTGTGTGTGTGTGTGTGTGTGTGTGTGTGTGTGTGTGTGTGTGTGTGTGTGTGTGTGTGTGTGTTAGGTGTAAGAGTGTGTGTGTGTGTTAGGCGTAAGAGTGTGTGTGTGTGTGTTAGGCGTAAGAGTGTGTGTGGGTGTGTGACATACCTAAGAGGAAGAGGAGCCTGACCGAGGGGAAGTGTGCGTGCGTGCGTGTGTGTGTGTGTGTGTGTGTGTGTGTGTGTCACTACTCTTGCCGTAGTCAGAGTACACTGGGTCAGCAGGGGCCTAATCTGCTCTACAGAAGCAAAAAGCACTAACTACACTGCTGTTGAAAATGGCTATGAGTTCAGTCAAAATGTAAAGTAAAATCTGCAAAAAGTATGGAGATATAAAGTAACAAAACTACCACTTGTGTTGCTCTAGTTGCGCATGATGTGTTGTATTTTTCTGAATTTCACTGGGGTCCCTCGGGATTCCCACAGGATAGTCAAAATGTTAAAGATGAACGGGAGTGGGCAGGAGCGTGAATAAAAATGAAGCGGGCAGGAGCGGGCAGGAGCGAGAATCCCAAAAAATAGATATTTGAAACAACCAAAAGTAGCCTGTCCATTCTTACACAGTTTCACCCTGGAGAAGATGTGTGCACAGGCTATGAGAGAGGACAGCATAAACTACTGCGGGTCGCTTATTATTTCATAATTAAAAAAAAAGAATCCCCCCTCGTTTTTTTGACTAAGCAAGACAAACGGGAGTGGGAGGGAGTGGGATTGATTTTGAGTGAGAGTGGATTTTTTTTTTCTGGGACAGAGATGGGACAGGAGAGAAAATCCACTCTTGTATCATGCTCTACTCCAGGGGTAGGCAATTAGGTTTGGACGAGGGACGTTTTTTTTTTCTGACAAGGGAATTGCGGGCCGGCCATGGCCATGGTTTTCAACTGGTTAAAAAGTCCTGGCGTCTCTCTGTCATGAAAAGGGCAACCTGCCTTAGAAAACCGTAACTAATGTATAAAGTTGGCAGTTATTTATTGTCATTACATGTTTCATTAGCTGAAGACTGTTAGCAATCAATGCAAAATTTTGTCTGTATTTTTTCCCCAATCAGGCTATTTGACTGCACTCACTGCATTGCACTGCTACTTGCTGCGTCTCGCGGGCCGAAAGTAATAAATG
>NC_085871.1:50987590-50990214 GCF_034702125.1 Engraulis encrasicolus | reverse complement strand
GGATCTTTTTCCGGCCCAACAAGTTTTCCATACCTGGCCAGAATGCTCTCAAGCATACTGGCAGGAATGAAAGGGGGAACATTTGACAAAATGACCCTTTTCGACGGATTTGATAGCGGTAGTATGGAAATGAATTGATCTTTTACCGTAATGCCATGTTGAACGAGGTAATCAACCATGGCAACGTCTTTCAAAAACAAAACGATTGCTCGATTCATTCTAGACGCAGATACAATATTCCCTGGCCCAACTTCAACTGCAATTGCATTTAACACATCTTCAACAGTGACAAACTCATCAGGTGGCATGCATTTGCAGCCATGTCGGGGAGACAGGTCCGCAAAGCCATCCGAATTCGAGCCCATGCTTGGCGTCTGGGCACAACAGCGCCCAAACGCCAAAACACAGATATATAATATCAAGTTTAAGTGAGACTACACTCCAACCCTATCACTATCACTAAGAAGGAAAAAGAAGGGGGAAAAACTCACTCAAACACTTCGCCACGCTCTCACACGCTCCCAGCACTCACACGCCGCACATGCGCACAGAGGCTAAGCAGGAGAGGATGTGGGAGAGGAGAGGTTGGGGAGAGGAGAGGAGAAGAGATGAGATGAGATGAGAGGAGAGGAGAGGAGAGGAGAGAAGAGGAGAGGAAAGTAGAGGAGAGGAGAGGAGAGGAGAGGAGAAGACGACAGTAGAGATGACGGGGCACAATAGAAATATTAATATAAATGAACATCTGTTCCATCTTGGATGTTCTGCAAAAATGAAACTGAGAAATAAGATTCCAAGAAGGGGATAAGCTGACTAAGCAACTGACTAACTAGCACACACACACACACACACACACACACACACACACACACACACACACACACACACACACACACACACACACACACACACACACACACACACACACACACACACACACACATTCCTACTCACCCGGACGCGTATGACGTTGATCTCCACGGCCATTAGTAACCCGTATACTATAACCAACATGGCGGTTACACACACACACTCTCTCTCTCTCTCTCTCTCTCTCTCTCCCCTACTCACCCGGACGCGTATGACGTTGATCTCCACGGCCATTAGTAACCCGTACACTATAACCAACATGGCGGTGATGCAGAATCTCAGGTGTTGAGGCCCCTTCGCACTCTCCACAAACTTCCACAACTTTATACTCTTAGTGATGAAGGCCAACACCCAGTAGATGAATAAAGCTGAGAGAGAGACAAATATGAAAATCAATATTACCATTAATTTAATTTAATTTAATTTAATTTGTAATTTCCTCCACCAAGGAGGTTATGTTTTCAGTCGCTGTCTGTTTGTCTGTCTGTCTGTCTGTCTGTCTGTTCGTTAAAAAGTTATGAATGGATTTTGAGAAAACTTTGGGGAGTTGCTGGAACAAGTGATTACATTTTGGTGGTGCTCCAGGTCCAGGTATCGGTCCGGAACTAGGATTTAAAAAAAGATTCTTCACCCTTGCTAGCCTAGAAGTGACCGCAAATTGCATTGGGGATTTTTGACATTCCAGTTTCGAACTCCACAAATGGAAGGCAGAAAGACCTAAAAGAATTTGGTGTGACAAACAGTCAAATGTTCTATCAAACTGTTTCCTTCACGGTGGTCTGCATTCTCTGGTCTGCACTCTGTGTGTGTGTGTGTGTGTGTGTGTGTGTGTGTGTGTGTGTGTGTGTGTGTGTGTGTGTGTGTGTGTGTGTGTGTGTGTGTGTGTGTTACCCAGTAATAGCTTTGGGAAGTTGGCCGTCTCTATACTGTTATAGTACACCACTCAGGTGTGTGTGTGTGTGTGTGTGTGTGTGTGTGTGTGTGTGTGTGTGTGTGTGTGTGTGTGTGTGTGTGTGTGTGTGTGTGTGTGTGTGTGTGTGTGTGTGTGTGTGTGTGCACTGTGTGTGTGTGCACTGTGTGTGTGTGTGTGTGTGTGTGTGTGTGTGTGTGTGTGTGTGTGTGTGTGTGTGTGTGTGTGTGTGTGTGTGTGTGTGTGTGTGTGTGTGTGTGTGTTACCCAATAACAGCTTGGGGAAGTTGGCTGTCTCTATGTTGTGGTAGTACACCACTGATGTTGTGGCCGCTATGAAGCCGATGAACGCCGGCATGAAGAGGTGAAGATGAGGAGAAGACATCCGCCTAAAAGGAGACACACACACACACACACACACACACACACACACACACACACACACACACACACACACACACACACACACACACACACACACACACACACACACACACACACACACAATATCAGTATACAGCATGAAGAGGTGAAGATGAGGAGAAGACATCCGCCTAAAAGGAGACACACACACACACACACACACACGCACACGCACACGCACACGCACACGCACACGCACACGCACACGCACACACACACAGACACACACACACACACACACACACACACACACACACACACACACACACACACACACACACACACACACACACACACACACACAATATCAGTATACAGCATGAAGAGGTGAAGATGAGGAGAGGACATCCGCCTGTTGAAGACACACACACGCACACGCACACACACACACGCACACACACAAACACACACACACACACACACGC
>NC_085871.1:50967590-50977590 GCF_034702125.1 Engraulis encrasicolus | reverse complement strand
CATTTTTGCGACAGTGAAAAGCCTAATGCTCTATGACAGTGGTTCCCAACCTTTTTTCTTCAGGTACCCATATTTTTACCATTGTAAGCTTTGGTGACCCAATCACGCACGAGAGGGAGTCACATGATACTTACTAATTACCATTTTATTCCTGAATTTGTCTTCTGTCAAATACAGAATAACTGTTTAACATTGTGCTGCTTCTGTGCATATATTAGTTTAAATGCTCTGTCATTTATTCAAAATGGGCTAAATATGGTATTAAAATTAAAACCCCTGAAACTCAAGAGGGCTTCGCGACCCACTGTGGATCTTTGGCGACCCATAGGTTGGGTCCCGACCCATAGGTTGGGAACCACTGCTCTAAGATAAGGTAGGAAGCCACTTAGGGACGGATTATAACTCCATGGCCCCCTGGGCCAGGCAACAAGAAAGGCCCCAATCCATGGGCCCCTGGGCCAGATAACAAGAAAGCCCCCCCTCCATGGGCCCCTGGGCCAGACAACAAGAAAGCCCCCCCTCCATGGGCCCCTGGGCCAGACAACAAGAAAGGCCCCCCTCCATGGGCCCCTGGGCCAGACAACAAGAAAGCCCCCCCTCCATGGGCCCCTGGACCAGACAACCCTCCATGGGCCCCTGGACCAGACAACAAGAACCACCCCCCTCCATACCCCCCTCCATGGGCCCCTGGGCCAGACATCAAGAACCACCCCCCTCCATGGGCCCCTGGGCCAGACATCAAGAACCACCCCCCTCCATGGGCCCCTGGGCCAGAAATCAAGAACCACCCCCCTCCAGGGGCCCCTGGGTTAAGGGTGGTTTATGCCTCGAGATCAGCGTCACTGCATCATGATGCAGTGAGCCGCGCAGTTAACGTAGTGAAGCCCCCCCCCCCATCACGCAGGTACTCTGGGGCACCTCCCCAAAATTGTGTCTCGACGCAGGGAGCGACGGCGTGAAAGGGCGAAAATAGGTCTCTGATTGGTCCTCTCGACCAGCCTGCTCTGTCCTCGAGTCGAGAACAAGCGCTACTTCCTTGTTCTAACCTTCGTCGGTCTACGGACTGTGAGCTCTTCATTAAATAAGTTGCCCGTGCTTTGTTGTTTGATTTAGGCCTATTTACACGAACCAAAGACAACACATGCGCTTGCAAGTTACGACGCTGAAGTTATTTGGACAGTTGAACAGTGGTTCCGAGGTCGAGGAAACATTCCGCTTCGTCCTCGACAAATGAGCCACTTCTTTGTTCCAAACTACCACTGTGGCTGCCAGTGCGATCAAACATGCACGTGATATAAAGATTTAATGTTTCATTTTCATTCTCGTCGAGTCTGTGATGCTAAAAAACAACCGACACGTCTAGTTTACTCTTTGTATTGAAGGCAGTTTCAGCGTGGAATGACATCACGCAGACCGTGCTTCAAAACAGGGCATAAACCAAAATTAACTGCATCATGGCTGCGACAAGCTCACTCTGTGGCACCTGCTAATAACCAAGGGGGTCCCACAAGGTTCAGTATTAGGTCCGGTACTCTTCACCATGTACATAAATAGCATACTTTCTCTCCTTTCCAACTGCTCTATTCATCTATATGCAGATGATACAATTTTGTATTGTGTTGCGGATTCTGTACAGCTAGCCTTGGAGAAATTGCAGCAGTCTTTTAATATCCTACAAAATGCCTTCATTAGTCTTAAGCTTCTACTTAATGTAAGCAAGACTAAATGTATGGTCTTTACTCGATCTAAGCATGGCATGAAAAATGATTTTAATATATCTACTTTAGATGGGTCTGTTATTGAGAGAGTATCACATTATAAGTACCTGGGAATCTGGCTAGATGACAAGTTCACATTCAAGAAACATACTGACTGTCTTGTCACTACGCTCAGACAAAAGCTATCTTTCCTGCACAGAAATAAATATCACTTTCCTGTTTTCTGCAGAAAAAAGTTAATTGAAGCTACTTTTCTGTCTTCCCTTGACTATGGTGATATTATTTACAGACATGCACCACTCTCTAATCTGAAGGCACTTGACACTGTCTATCATTCAGCTCTTCGTTTTATTACTGGGGATCCATATAGTACACATCATTGCCTGTTATATGATAAAGTTGGGTGGGCTCCACTTTCTCACAGAAGGGACATGCATTATTTTATTTTTATTTATAAGGCCCTCACTGGCAAACTCCCATTTTATATTTCATCTCTTTTAGTTTGGCACTCCAACCCATACCAAACCCGCAGCAGCAATTTTTTACTGGAGGTCCCTTATGCCCGCACAGAACTGGGTAAAACAGCTTTTAGTGTCTGTGGACCTTCAGTTTGGAATAACTTACAACTAAGGATGGGTCTTCAAGCCTTTGTGCCATTAGAACATTTTAAAGTTACACTGGGAAGTTTTTTATCACATACTTGCACTTGTTTTAACTCATAAGTTTTAATTCATAGTTTGTCTTAATTCTTATCTCTTATATGATTTATGGTGTATTGTGTATGTTCGTTGTTTATATATGATTTTATATGTGCAATTGTTTGTTTTACTCGACATCATTGTAAATGAGGGCTGGGCCCTCAATGATTCTTCGAGTTTAAATAAATGAAATGAAGAAGGAAGCATAACCCGCCCTTTAGACCTCAAGAACCACCCCCCTCCATGGCATTGGGCCCAGGCCAGTAGGCCTGTGCGGTAGTTCGATCTTGAAGCCACTAATATCATAACACACTATAGGACAGCATGCAGCTTTCAGAATAGGTGAAAGGGAAAGTGTCACTAGAGCAGTCCTGTTGTAAATGTGACACAGCACACACAACGAAATTACATTTATGCCTCTCCTGTGCAAGGCGGCAGCACAACAAGGAGCCCCAAGGGAGCAGTGCAGTTTGTCCTTTACCAATTTTCATATTTTAAGTGAAAAGTGAAAACCCAACAGGGAAACTCCCATTGTCATTATGACACAACACTCCACAGCCCACAGTGATCACTGCACTCAATTCAATTGCATTTATGCCCCACCCGTGCAAGGGGGGCAGCCCCAAACCCCTAAGGGAGCAGTGCGGCGGAATGATACCATGCTCAGGGTACCTCAGTCATGGAGGAGGATGGGGAGAGCACTGGTTAATAGCTTCAGTGCAGCAATAACTCTAATTGCATGCTGGACTGTTCTTAAGTTAGTGGGTGGCAAAAATAAATGCCCCCATCCCACCGCCGCCCATACACACATCCACACAGCATCCCCGCAGACATCCACACACACACACTTGAAATTGCAAACACATACGCACGCAAGCCCAACCCCGCCTCCCCTCTCACACACTGATGAAGAGTGACGAATAGGAGGAAGGCAAGCAGCATCAGATTAATACCACACACACACAAATACACACACACACACACACACACACACGCACACACACACACACACACACAGACACAAAAAAACACACACATCTACACAGCACACACACACACACACACACACACACACACACACACACACGTGTCCTACCAATGAAGAGGAAGAAGAGATGGTGTGGCCTCAACACACAGACAGACAGACAGACAGACAGACAGACACACACACACACACACACACACACACACACACACGTGTCCTACCGATGAAGAGGATGGGGAAGGTGATGAAGAGGAGGAAGACGTGTGGCACGAGGTTTAGGGCGTCGACGAAGCAGCCGTTATTCAGCACGCCCTCGTCCACGTTGTACGAGTCGTTACGGTCGTTACCGCAGAAGGATAGCGCCATGCTTCACTCTGATTGGTCCAACACCACCTGGGGGGGAGGGGCAAAGAGGCAAACCATCAAATCACATTACATTACATTACATTATTACATTATACTTCACTCTGATTGGTCCAACAACACCTAGGGAGGAGGGACAAAGAGGCAAACCATCAAATCACATTGCATTACATTATATTACATTACACTTAGCTGACGCTTTTTTATCCAAAAGCGACTTACAGATATTACATTACATTACATTACATTGCACTAAGCTGACGCTTTCATTTATTCAAAGTGACTTACACTTATTATTTTTTAGGGTATTGGTTAAAGTCCCTGGAGCAACATGGGGTTAGGTGCCTTGCTCAAGGGCACTTCAGCCATGGATGGAGATGTAGGGAGAGGTCAGGGGGGATTCGAACCTGCAACCCCTAAATTGAAAGACCAACTGTCTTACCACTAGGCCACGGCTGCCCATAAATATTACAGGGTATTGGTTACAGTCCCTGGAGCAGTGTGTGGGGTTAGGTGCCTTGGTACAGGGCACCTCAGCTATGGAGGACAGAAGGGATTGGTGAGAGTGGGGACTGAACCTGCAACCCTACAATCTACTAGCCTGATAATCATCGACTTTCAAATCTCTTCAAGACCTGGTCTGACCAACAGCATAACAATTAACATTTCCCAAACGGCACGGTCGACCTAGCCTGGTCCTGACCATCCCATAATACTACCATTTCCATTTCGTATTCATGGTCTGGACTTTGATCTGACGCGATTGCAGGAAGCAGGAAGGGCATTTTCGGAAAAATCAGGATTTAACTTATACGTTGTTGAACAAACATGTCTGACGTCTATCTATGGTAATGTAGGACCGTTTAACAGACACGTCTGACAGAAAATCCTACCGTAGGACAACATTACAGTGTAGGACCGTTTGTCAGAACACCGGCGCAAATCCTACCATCAACATCGCTCCACAGAAAACAGATACCAGATGTAGTGCAGAGCCAATTGTCTTGGCGGAAGTACGTAGGATGGCGTGTGAGGCTATGGTCGACCCTCCTCCCTTGGTTTGCTAATGGTTGCACGCTTCCTGACAAAGTGGGAGGAGTTCCCATTTTTTGGGGGGCTCAGAAACGATGTTTGTATTGCTCTTGGCCTGACTGGAAACAACGCTGAAGGTGTTGCGTCACAAGAAGGGCACAGCCTGGCTAGCAATCTCCAGTCCAACTGCCTAGTCATTACACCATGGCAGCACACTGCCCATATCACAAATTGCATCACATCTCGTTACCATGGTGCTGCTTTACTCTGATTGGTTCAACACCATAGAGGGGGAGGGGCAAAGAGGCAAACCATGTAATTACATGGCATCACATCACAATACCGTGGTGCTGAGGAGACACGTTGGTTGCCCCTGATGACAGATTGAGGATAACAACAATGTCCCAGGTCACATCAATAAAACTGGCACCAAAGGCCACAGCAGGCCTGTCACCACAACAGATAACAGCCTAGGTGTCACGTCTTGGGAATTTCGATATTTAGACAGGACATAAGTGTGTTTGTGTTTATCTATTCTAATGGGGTATTTGTCTTTTTTAAATTCATTATCATTTTTCTTTTTTATTATATAGGTAAGATTATGTGATATTGTGTGTCTTGAAATTGGTCCTTGAGTCTGAAATAAAGTAGATGACTTATCTACTCTATGTAATGTGCTATTCATCTATTTTTTAATTCATCATCATATTTCTTTTTTATTACATGGGTAGTCATAAAGGGCCGTACACACACGTCGCTACTAGTTCCTCGCTCAGCGGATGAAGTCAATAGAATGTCGATGTGTTACAACGAGACTCGCAGGCGAGTAGGCGAGCACTGTACAAGCGATGCGATGTGGGCGGATTCCGAGTTGAAAATATTTTATCTTCGAGCGAGGCGAGTAAGCGAGTAACCAATTGAAATGCAGAGTTCGGTACTTCTCGCCTGTTCATTGGCAGTTAAAGCCGCGGGAACTTTCAGTGAACGTTCCATGAAAGAGTGGCGAGTAGGCGAGCAAGCGAAAAGCTAGCTTTGTGTGTGTACGCCGCTTATGTGTCCTTGTGTGTCTGCTTGAAATTGGTCCTTGAGTCTGAAATAAAGTAGATGAGGATGACAATGTTAATGATGATGATGAAACAAGGGAAGCCGACAGGGTGGGACAAAGAGGTTATTTGTCCGGGGACCCAATTTTGGGGTATAGAAAGGGGTTTTCATGTACGTAGGCCTATTGGCTGGGGAACCCACTCAGGGGACTTACCAAAAAGCTGTCAGCTGTATGCCCTGCATAAAACCAAAACTGACTCTGACAACCACTGTTTTAAAAAGCAGGTGAGGTTATATTTAAAAATCATTATAGCCTATCATTATCATTTCATTATAATCATTAAAAGGATTTAAAAACACACAGCAGCTTGCAGGCCCTTGACCGTGTCCCGGTTTGGCACCGAGAGGCATTCAGCACTCCTTCAGCCTCAAGTGGGAGATTAACATTATTAAACTGAGGGGCAGAGGCGGACCTAACATTAGGTAAGCCTACATCAAGGCAATTGCCTAGGGCCCCGACCAAATCTGCCCTAACCAAATAGGGGCCCTCAACTATTTCACCACTCACGATAAACACACGTATGTAAAGACAAAACACTAAAAAATAAAATGGCACTCTCGCTCCTTCCATGCCAATTGGTGACATGTTTAAAGAACGACTTTAGGGGGCCCCATGTTTATATTTTGCCTAGGGCCCCAACATGGCTAAGCCCACCCCTGGTGAGGTGGTCTGTGACACTCCATGGACCTAACCTGGGCCTTGTAAACAGGTAAGAATGTGCCTACCTTCCTTCTTTAAACAAGCTATAGGCCTACTATTGTTATGCATTATGTTTATTGGTTATTCGGTTTATTTCAACAGGGACCATGTGCAAAGTACATTAGTTACAAAAGACAAAAGATGACCTGCATCAAATTATAGTTGACAAGTTAATTTCCATCTGTAGTCCCTGGGAAGGTGAATAAACATAAAATAGAGAAAAATAAGGTACTTAGGCATGTAAACACACACACACACACACACACACACACACACACACACACACACACACACACACACACACACACACAAACACACACACACACTAGGCCTATTTATATTTATTAGTCTTCATATTTCCAGGCGTTGCTGAGAGGCCGTGTTTCCTGGGCTGACCTGAGTTGTCCGAGTTGGCTATTTCCAACCACAGTAAATAGACCACGAATACCAGGTTAAAACTGGTCGGAAATAATGTAGGGTATCCTATATCATTATTAGCCAGTGTAACAGATGAAACGCTTTCTGTATTTCTTCTGACTGCATGTGGACATCAAATGTCAACACCGACAAGAACAATGAATGAACAAATTAGCCTGCTGTCAAATACATTGTAACCAACGTCACAGAAACCAAAGCTTTCATGTAAAGACAGTCTCTCACATCCAGACGAACACGGTCAAATGTTCATTACAACATACATTACCAGAGAGACAAGAATTAACCTACCAAATGTAAGGATTTATCTGTCCTGATTCATTCCTACACGTTACTTTAATGGCGAAGAGACAGCAAATGCAGAAAATCACCGACGAGACGAGAGAATTATTTTTAGACCGAGCGGCTCAGCTGCGCATGCTGCAGCTCGCGCCTATCATGTTTCCAAACTTGACTGGACCTGGAAGTGTGTTGAGACGAAGTTCAATCGGAAACTAAACTATCCCACTTCAACACACCATGTCAAGAGAAAGAAAATCATTTATTTTAACGTGAAACCAGAATGATAGCTGAACGGCTTCACTTTTTATTACCTAAATAGACAGCGCGGTGGAAATGTGTTATATGTATCCAGACGAGCGTTGTCTTCTGTAGATTACACGAATGGAACATTGGCCAGACAGTCGTCTATATTTCGACAAGTGACCAATTTCCTGAATTCTCCAAATAGCCTAGGCTACCTGTTAGTGATTTCTTCCACAGTTCTATAGTACATTGCCTCGCCTGTCAGTCTCTTATCTCTTTGCTACGAAAACGGGACAAGCGACTCTGGGTCATTTAGAACAGAACCGCTTATCACTTATCATAAATCTGTGAAGAGCAGCACATCTAATGGAATTGCAATCAGTCCTGAGCACCTGCGTGTTTTGCGCCACGGTGATACTAATGAGAAGCCGTGGTGATTTCCACGGAATGACATTGACCTGTCAATGACTACGGGTATGTCAACAGCAGCGTAAAAAGACGTCCCAACCGACCGAAGGCACCCACAACACACACATGAAAATCACAACTGGTTACAGCCTTACCTTGGGGGGGTGACAGTCAGAGAGAGTAAAACTGGTCAAATTAAATTCCAAACGTTCCGAGTCGAGTCAGCGCGCTGTTATTTCCTTCAACATGTCACGGAACTGTCGCCACCTCCGATCAGGGCTAACGGGAAGCGATGGGCTCCATTCTACACTACAGTAGTCGACTCTACAGTACAGACTCGCGCTGCAGTAGCAGCGGACCGTATCCCTATCCGTATCTCAGTGAGCGAGCCTGCCTCCCCCCGTAGCCTATCCGCGTTATGGCGTCCAGAAATGCGGAGGCGACGCATGCAGTGCTCTGAAGGACCCACGCGGGCAGGCGAGCGAGCGAGCAGGCTGTCAGAGCCCTTTGGCAGCGAGTGTAGCGCACGCAGCGTGAGAGAAAGCCACTACGACCGTACTGTAGGCAAGCATTTAGGTCAGCGCTGTTCAGTTCAAACGAGGCATGCCATTGCATGGGTCTTTCTTTGCGCTATTTGCGTAGCCTATCTAGCAAGCACGGTTTTCGCGTGTCAAATTTGAATGGTGAAAGTACCGTAGTAGCATCTGCATGGTCTGCCAGTCAGTAGGTCAATGGGTCAGAAGAAAGGACTAAGAATTGTGTGTCATTCAAAAAGCTGCTTTGTACACAAGCTGATAATGTGAAAACATATTTTGCCTTTGTAGGGCTGTCACAAAGTGCAGGTCTTGGGGGTGACAAACTACTGTACTACTGCACTGCTGACCTTGTCTGAGCGCCACTCTCATCAGTTAAAGGAAAATTCTTGCCAGTTTCAACATGAAGTTTTTTTCCCCAGTTGAGCACTTTCTGAGATCCTGACCATTCTAATGGGGACATTAAACAAAAAAAGCTCCAAGTATCGTCACAAAGTTGCATGTGCCATTTTCAAAAGCAATGGCAGGGGATAGGCTATCACACACAAACACACACACACACACACACACATATATATCATTACATTACATTGCATTTGGCAGACGCTTTACAACCAAAGCGACTTTCAAAAGAGGACATACACACACACACACGCACGAACGCACGCACGCACACACATGCACGCAATCACACACACTCATGTACAGAAGCATGCACACGTGTGTATAGTGACATAAAGTGGATAGAGCAGTCCGGTTGCCCTCAAGTTACCCTCTGTTGGTTTTAGTATGTCAACCACTCAGGATATCACTAAATAGCACACACACACACACACACACACACACACACACACACACACACACACACACACACACACACACACACACACACACACACACACACACACACACACACACACACACACACACACACACACACACACACACAGGGCTGCTGACAGCTTTTGCTGGACAAAGTCAAAGTCATCTGACAGGGCCCCCTACCCATACAATGTAATTGGGACTCAAATCTGGGCCCTCATATCTATGTTATCATATCTAGATCATTCTGTTCTGTTCTATTTGTGTGTGCGAGGCACTGTTGGGGTTCCAGTAAGGGGAGCGGGAAGTTATGTGTTTACTGTGGGACTGGATCAGCTGTGTGACGGCTGTGTTTAACTGTGTACTGTTCGTTATTTTATGTGGCGTGGCTGTGGCCAACAACAGTCTTCATTAAACTTGACACTACTGTCAACACGGTGTTTTCTCTGGCTACCAAATCGCTACAACTGTGTTAATCTCCCTGGCCCGGGACAACATACCCCTTTGTCTCCACCCCCCCCCGTCGGCGGTCCTGCACACACACACAGAAACACACACACACAGAAACACACACACACACACACACAGAAACACACACACACACACACACACACACACACACACACACACACACACACACACAGAAACACACACACACAGAAACACACACACATACA
>NC_085871.1:50940090-50955090 GCF_034702125.1 Engraulis encrasicolus | reverse complement strand
GTGCCAATATTGTATGGTTTTTTGTTTGTTTGTTTGTTTGTTTGTTTGTTTGTTTGTGTAGCCTAGTGCAGATGGGGTTGCCGGCGGGCCTATCACTATTTACTGAAAATACTTAACTTCATCATAACAACATTGCCATGACATTATCGAGAGCCAGTAATTTTTAGTGACAGTAAGGTAAGCTCTGGACTATCCAAGAAGCATATTCATTGCAGCATATCAACCACCAATTATTAATTAATTAAGTGCCGCTACTCCACCTGACGTCTGAGCCCAAAAAAAACGTCTTTCACCTGTATAACAGTGTTCACAACAGGGCCTTTAAACGCAAGGTCAAACTCCCCACTATAACCTCTTATATCAAGGTCAAACTCCCCATTATAACCTCTTATATCAAGGTCAAACTCCCCATTATAACCTCTTATATCAAGGTCAAACTCCCCACTATGACTCCTTATATCAAGGTCAAACTGCCCATTATAACCCCTCATATCAAGGTCAAACTCCCCACTATGACTCCTTATATCAAGGTCAAACTGCCCACTATAACCCCTCATATCAAGGTTCAAACTGCTGCCCATTATAACCCCTCATATCAAGGTCAAACTCCCCACTATAACCCCTCATATCAAGGTCAAACTACCCACTATAACCTCTTACTGTATATCAAGGTCAAACTCCCCACTATAACCCCTCATATCAAGGTCAAACTACCCACTATAACCTCTTACTGTATATCAAGGTCAAACTCCCCATTATAACTCTACACTGTAACAAATAACTGTTAATTTAGGGCAATTCTGCAACAGCATTCTACTGTTTTTTGAAAAAACAGACAACTACTGTGAAAATACTACTTTGAGTCAAGTATTTAGCATAAACAGTAAGTACTGCACAATAGCAGCATTGGCCGTTGTGGAAGCAACCAAAATATTAGAGATGGGATTTATGGCTCTTTTTCGGGATCCGGATCTTAGTGGCTCGTTCCTTTCAAAGAGCCGTTCAAATAACTGGCTCTTTTGGCTCGTTTTTAAATTATTTATTCAGTGAATGTAATATTTTGACTCCTCCTCAAGGTAATGTTGTCCAAACAACTGATTATTCTCCTGCTTCTAAAGACCGTTTTTGCCTCTCTTTGAGGCAAACAATTGTGTTTTTTCCCAAATTTAATTACTCTGGTCGAGGTCATGTGCTTAAAATGAATGAAAAATGAACGAAATAACGGTCGAGTGGCTCCCCCAGCTGTGATCCGGTTCCCATCGTTCACTTCAGGGAGCCGTTCAAAAGAACCGGCTCGTTCATGAACGACATACCTCTACAAAATATTTTAGGCAGCACCATTGAAACCCTATCATCCTCCACTTGTCCGTGATCGCCATCAAGCTGCAATAGCCTACCACCTGAAGAACTTAAGTCATTCTCACTGGTTAAATATGCTCTGATACTAACAAGCATTAAACATTTTCTAAGGAAACTACAATACTTAAAAAGTGTTTGATGCAGCGCATTATGATGATTTTCATCACTATGATTTTGATATGAAAGTGTGAATGGCTGAAACATTTTAAAAATTTGAACACTCTTGCAACAAGCAGCCCCATCTAAACCAATCTGCTAATCAGTGCCTGGCCTCACCTGAGTAGGGCTGTTATGCCATTATTCAATTACGGGCGTCACCTGCCAAGGGCCTGATGACTCTGGTCACATGGTACTCTTGCATCTGTATATAAATCTGGACTATCAACACTTCAGTTGCTTGCCTGCCTGCTGGCTGGCCTGCATGGCACAGCATAGCACTTGCTTGCCTACAAGCTTGCCTACAAGCTTGCCTACAAGCTTGCTTACAAGCTTGCTTACATGCTTGCATACTTTCCTCTTTGTGAAAGCTTGTATGTGGCATCATGTGTGGCATTGTTGCATATAATGTGCCTGCTGCAAATTAGGCATTGCTTTGAGAGCTAGCTTGTAGTGCTGCTTGTTTGCTGTGCTACTTGGTGCAAATTAATTTTTTAAAGACTGACCAATGCTATATTCATCATTGGCTCAGCAAGAGATACAGTAAAAATCCCACCTCGCACACTATCATTGTAACATAGCACTGCGTACTCTGAAATTTTATTCATGCCCACACTTTCAAAGGACCACCGCAAACCATTTTCTCAATACAGCATAGCGCCATAGTATCATGCTCAAGGCACTCCAGTCATGGTGAACGATGGGAGGGTGGGGTGGTAACATGGCCATGGTACCACAGTTATGGAGAATGATGGGTGGGGTGGGAAGTTGCCATGGCCATATTCATGAATACAACTATGACCCAGTATTTGCCTGTCATCACACAGTACAATTCAATTTTTTAACTGAAATGTACTGTTATTTTATTTATACTACTGCATAAATATTGTAGAGCACTTTTAGTTTAACAATACTAATACTGTGAACGTTCTGTAGAGTACTGTTTCTTAACAGTTCAATTGCTGCTGAAAAAATGTTATATACTGTGATACATTAAACAGCAATGAGCTGTATTTGATTTTTGGTGTGAAATAACAGTAGAATTACAGGTAAATATAATTGCCAGTAACTGCCGTTATTTTGCAGGGAAATTTTCTTAGAGTGTAGCAATATAAAGCTCTTGAGGGCAATTCTGGTAACACACACACGCACACACACACACACACACACACACACACACACACACACCCTTATTGAGAGCAAGGTCATATTTTCCATTAAAACCCCTGAGAACATTTTACATCTTGAGCTGATGAAATTCCAGAGACACCCCACAGTACTGTCATCCCTCTCCTCCTGAGAATGCAAAGAGTTGATGAGGCCTCCACGACTAACCTCAGAAATACACCAGCCGCGATCTGAGCGAGGCGAGCGACGGAAGTAATTGACTTTGTATTGAGTCGCGCGACAAAAGCGATTCTGGAAACTAGAGCGATTTGCACAACGAACGCGACAGTTTGAAGTTGAAATCTTTTCAACTTTCTATGACGCGGTTCGGCGACAAGCCGCGACAGCCAATGACTGTATAGATGTCAGTGACCACAGCCAATGGGAATGCTTGAATGCTTTGCCTTCTGCCTGTACTGACATACTCTAGTCTCCTCAATCGCTCTTATCGCTTGCTGCTGCACTCTGTCGCTTGAATCGCATCGCGCCTGGTCTATTCGCACGGTTACAGTAATGCCACTGATTACAGAGCTATGTGGGTTGGGTAACCCAGAGGCCCTGGGTTATGTTGGGTTGGGTAACCCAGAGGCCCTGGGTTATGTTGGGTTGGGTAACCCAGAGGCCCTGGGTTATGTTGGGTTGGGTAACCCAGAGGCCCTGGGTTATGTTGGGTTGGGTAACCCAGAGGCCCTGGGTTATGTTGGGTTGGGTAACGCTAGCCACAACCGGACCCCTGACACCAAGGTCAAATGACCCATGAAGGCCCCTGACACCAAGGTCAAATTACCCATGAAGGCCCCCTGAGACCAAGGTCAAATTACCCATGAAGGCCCCCTGAGACCAAGGTCAAATTACCCAGTAAGGCCTCTGAGACCAAGGTCAAATTACCCAGTAAGGCCCCTGAGACCAAGGACAAATTACCCAGTAAGGCATGCATAGCCATAGTTTAAATGAGGCTCTTTAAATTCAGTAAGGCCTGGCTCAAACTACACGACTATCGGCCCGATTCTCGGCTGAAAACCCCCCTTACGACAATCGGTGGAACGTTACCCCCCTGGACCATCGCAAGCAATTGTCGGGCAAGATTTCTTCATCGTAGACGACGTTCTAAGAAAGAACTTTGGCAGCTCAAAGAGTCGGCGATCGCAAATCATAGAAATCAAACAGTGTTTGATATTTGCTGCTGGAAATAGAAAGTCGGGCATTGTCTCGATGGTTGTGAGCAGGGATAAGATTGACAGCTGCGATTCTCTTCTAGTGTACGGTGCACCCCGACGTCAAAGTCGGACACACAATCGGGAGTCGTGTAGATTGAGCCTGGCTTAAAGGTGGGATAGGAGATGTTTTTCTGGCACATTTTTTACCATATCATCTGAAAAACTCCTCATGACGCCATAGCACCCATTAAAATAGAGTGTTTGGAAAAAAAACGAAATCTTTTGGTCCAGTGTAGAGGGCGTAGTCAGAAGAAAACGGCAACCAATAGAAGTAATACTCATCATCACTTCTATTGGTTTCTGACACGTCCATCAACCGCCAGCACTCACCCCTCCTCCCTGCGCGTTCACCGACTCGTGAACTTGACCGACCCCGCCCCCATCATTCATGCACACGCGACGAGGCTCATCATCACTCGGCTAGTAGCAAGGTAACGAGAGTTAGCAGCAGGCTGAGCTACTTGGAAACTGTGGTGGCTTTTGCAGAGCTACAGGAAGAACTTTGGCTTTTGGAACACTGGACTAACCATGTCAGGATAACATACTCCCTTGGATTATAGTCATCGGACTCGCAAGACCAGACTCCAACACGGGCTGAAAATTGGAAATGGGACCTGACACTCTTGGACACAGATGTCGGCTACGGCAGCGGCTTCAAATACGCTTTGGTGACCATATTTCTAATCGAGAGGTGAGGTAATATATTTGTCTGTATAATATTTTGTGAATTGGTTTAGGACACAGTGGTGTCTTTTTTTTAAGCAAGTATCCATTGAGAGGGGTCAGAGGATTAGCTCAAGCTCCAACATATCTAGCTGCTACCTTGCTTAACATAGCTGCTACCTTAATCGCGTTATTTTTGGTGTTTTTTCCCCCCCTGTGGCATTTATTCTGTGCACATAAACACGTTTTCAGAATTGCTCTGTGTAACTCAGACGGTTATTCTTGTGTCTTTGCTACTAGTGCGAACGAGCCAGACAAACCAGCTGGGAGGACGGAAGCACCCCTTCTCCACCCGCGTTCAGTAACTAAATACGGATTCACCCCGTAGTAAGTAACCTACTATGTTTACGCACACATTACTTTGACCAGCAAAGCCCATGTCTTTCTAGTGGTTTACAAAAATATATCGTTTGCATGTTTTGCTTTGCCTTTGGGTACATACGTCTCTGTTGTATGACGCTGGTATAGCAAGCACAAGCACAACCTGTTCGCCGCTCCAGCATTGCAAAATAGATTGCCTTTGGGTTTTCAAATGTTTACATGATTGTGGGTGTAATGTTGTTAACTCGCTGATGTCGTTTTTGAGAAGACAGTTTTGCATTTGATAAATACCACCTAATGACCATGACGGCTACACAGCAGATCTTTATTGTGATGGCTACACTGAATGATCACATGGAGATGCCGGTACATTATTTGTTTTTACCCTGGTTATATTGAAATGTTCTGCTTTGTCCATTCCAAGGTTGTGGTGTTTTCCATAGCTGTTCCTTGCTCCTGTATCACAACATATCAAGGCTGCCAAGTAAATGAAGAATCAATCACCGCACACTGGTAGTTTATTTTATTCATGTTTGTGGGTGTAATTTCGTCCAGTTGCAGATACTACTATCCTTTTTGGAATGATCTGCCTTTGAAAAACAATGGTTCTATCTGACAAAAGCGAACAGATCCTGTAGTTGTAATTGATACACTAAATCAGTGTTTCTCAACATTTTTTAGGCGAGGCACCCTTTCAATTCATGAAAAATTTCAAGGCACCCCAAACCAACTAGCCGTAATATAGCATCACACCCGATACCACACAAGCTTAGAAAAGTAACACATTTGGAGACACACAACCTAGTCGCACGACCTACGTTCAAAGTTGCAGCTGGGGTGACCAATATTTACTTTATTGTGCGTAAATGGCAGATCAAAGATTCCACTGACTAACATTAACTTATCAATTTTGACAAATATGTTTTATGTTATATAATTTATTTATCAGCCACGTTTCCGCGGCACCCCTGAGGGGGCCCTACGGCACCCCAGGGTGCCCCGGCACCCCTGTTGAGAAACACTGCACTAAATTATCATATTCCTATGTGTGCGCGCGCACGCGCTATAGTTTTCAATTCAACACACTGGGACACTTTTCAGTCTTTGAGGTTGCTGGAATCAACACAGACTACCTCCATTCACCTTATCAGAACACTTTGCATGTTTTTTGTATACTTGTCCCCTTTGTGTATTGCTGCTAATCTTTCTATTTCTAGGTTCTGTTGGTTGCATGCAGATGATTTATCTGTCTATGGTCTAAGCATGGGCTCTGTGCTATTATGCAATTTGTGCTCTTTTTTCCCTCAGGTCAACAGCAGACAGGGTCCTTCCACAACCACATACTTATGCCAGTAAAAGCTACAGCTTTTCTCCTCCGATCCAAGAAGCCTGGACTGCAGTCACCATCTCAACACACCAACCAAGAGAAAGGCGGATGGCTCAATTCAGTATGTAGTTCTGCAAATATTCTCAAAGGTCTTCACAGCCCCCCATGGTGCTGAATGCATTTACATTTATTTTTGTAAGGTAAAAACAATGCTGATTACAGAACATAACTTGGGCCATGAATGAAATTTGAGGTAGCAGCCAGCCATCACCTGATGGTGAGAGGTGGTCCTAAGATCAGAGAGAAGCAGGTTGAAATCCCATCCTTACCTCTCCCTACCTACACCTCCATCCACAGCTGAAGTGCACTTGAGCAAGGCACACAAGTCCACTTTGGTCCTGGGACTGTAGCCAACACCCTGTAAAACCCTGCTGTGTAATTTGATGTAATGAAGCCCTAATATAGTCTAACACATTGCTTGTTTCAGATATGGAAAATTGCACAATAAAAGTTCCAGGACATGAAGGCTGCATACTGTGAACTGGGCACCGTCCTGCGCAGAAGACTTTCTACCCTAAGAGGGATGGCTGACCGCAGACACTCACAACCAGGTGAGCCCAGATAAAGGAGTTATTTTTGGTGTCCCTGCCCCAACAACCCAGGTTACTTACATTTAAAATGTCACTGGAGCTACTGTCAGATATGTGATTTCTAATTCTGTTTATCTTTTTACAGCACAGACGCCTCCAACCTCAGACTACCCTAGTAACAGAGAACGTAAAGAGAACGTTTGACTTTTGGTTCTCTAAAGGTTGGGGTTATTACCAAACTAAAATTTACCACTTAGAAACTTTCCCTTTGGTTACAGTAAAAACCAAGCTGCCATCGGTTCCGGTTCGGTTCTGGATACGTTTCGGATACCTAATTTTTGGTTCTGTTTTGGTTCTCACTGGGTTGCCAGGAAAGTTTAATTTAAGTTCCCAGAACGATATATGTGTGGTTCCCATTCCATTCCCTCGCCGTTCTCCAGTGGTGGACAGTAACGAAGTAAATGTAATTCGTTACTGTACTTAAGTAACATTTTCATACTTTCATACTTTACTCAAGTATTTTTATTTGGTAAGACTTTATACTTTTACTTCACTACATTTCAAAGCGAAATTTCGTACTTTCACTTCGTTACATTTACAGAAACACTCGTTCCTTACTCGTTCCTTTTTTATTTATTTATTTATTTAAGGCGATACACGGCAGGTGAATTCATTCATTTTTAATGCCCTGGTCAAATGAAATCTGAGATCTTGTGTGAAGAAAGTGAAACTGAATCCGATTGGCACGCTCAGAGATTCGCCATTGTGATTGGTTGTAATGTGTCACGTGACAACAAGCTCTACTGTACAGAATTAGTTTTAGAAGGAAAGCGAGCAGAGCAAGACCACTGATGTGTCCACTGTTGCGACTTGCGAGACGAATTCTAGTAGCATGCGGAAAGCACAGCAAAACAATAAAGCAGGCGACAATAACGTTGTTAGAGTGTATTAATCTGCACGTCGTATTCGTTGTGTGAGGGGGGAGAGGTTTAGCTCGCAGGCTGCACTCGCCTGACAAGACGAAATTTGTCAGATAGGCTTCGCGTTTGAACTGAATAATCAGCGAATTGATACTTAATGTAGGCCCTACTGCTTATTGTGCTATATCTGTTTTATGGCTTACAATAGAGTCACATAAATGCCGCTTTTGTAGCGTGTTGGTTTCTTCAGTCAAGTACACAGGATGCCTAAACATGCTGCTTATTCCAAACCATCCAGGCGCTCAACTCCGTGATAGCGTTCTTTCCCCTCAACACATAGACTCCCCAGTCACCAAAAAATGATTTGCTTCATCGTTATGGAAAAGAGGCTTGTGTAGGCTAAAGAGTTTGTATCTTTACATGAGGATTTCCATGCCCACCATATGTTGCAAAGTGAAGCTACATGCAACATGCATCCTTGCAAGGTCAGTAGGCTACAGTGGATATGAAAAACACTGGCAATACCACCAAAGTGAGGTTGTACAAAACAACAGTAACAAAGTAAAAAAAAAGAGAGAGAGAGGAAAAAAGTGGACATTGGCTAAATATTGGCCCAGTGATGTGCACAGGCACAAAAGGCTTTTTCATGATCAGATAAGTTGTATCAAGTAGGCTATTGCAAATCATTGGCATCTAGCAAATAGTGACCATTACAAGTAGCCTATATGAAGATGTTCCTACTCTAACTCCTTGCTGTCACAAATAAGTAGGCCTATACTGGACTGTAGGCCTACGGCTGGGGGGTATTGTAGTAGTTGTTCTAATAGGCATATCATCAATTTCAGCCTAATCATTCTTAATATTAATGTCCCTTTCATGTGTTCTTTTGGGCATGTTAGGGTCAGTATTAAATGTTTAGAGAGGTGAAAACTTCTGATGCTATAACATCCATGGACTTACTCCACAGTGTTTCTGAGGCCTGTTATGGCCTAGTTCTAACATGTTGGTATAGTCTATGCAAATGAGGATATTTAATTAGATCCATATGACCAAACTAGGCCTACAACACTTAAATATTAAAATTGCACCAAAGGCTTCATTTTTAAGTTTTTACTTTTTACTTTTAGTACTTAAGTATTTTTGACGGCAGGTACTTTTGTACTTCTACTCAAGTAAAAAAGTGAGGTGAATACTTTCACTTTTACTTGAGTAGTTTTCAATGCAAGGTAACTGTACTTTTACTCAAGTACATAACTGGTGTACTTCGTCCACCACTGCCGTTCTCTCACCGTACCTTTATTGCTTTTCATGTTTGTTCCCTCATCGTTCCCATATGGTTCCCATAACCTTGATGGTTACATTATAGATCTGGTCACGTCTGGTTCCCTAGACGTGCTCCTGATGTTCCCCCAACTTTGTTTATACTGTGTTGTTCAGAGCATAAGCAATGATGACTGTCCACCCGATTAAATCATACGTCTACATATTAGTAACAGCATTTCCTCCAGATTTAATCATGTACACAATCTATTTTTTTTATTCCATTTCATTCATTTAACTCAACTTGGTTGGGTTGATCTAAGGTTTGGCTGTGCACACAACATCACACAAAAGATGTGGTGAGTGAAAGAAATAACTTGAGAACTTGTTGCACCTTTGCCGGTAACAAGCAGGCCCTTCACAACCAATCTGTCCATCAGTGCCTGGCCAAACCTAATTACTTAGGGCTGGTATATCATGATTCAATTGCTTGCACCTGAAAAACTCCCAATCCATCTGGTCACATGGTACTCTTGAGCCTGTATATAAACCTGGACTGTCAGAGTGCTTTAGTTATTTGCCTGCCTGCTGGCTGGTCAGCATGGCACAGCATAGCGCTTGTTTACCTGCTTTGCAAGCAAGCTAATAGCGCTTTTGGCTTATGGCATTTGTTAGCTACATCTTGTGCCTTGCTTTGTGAGCTAGTCAGTAACAACACATGTTACATTGCTTGCGCCATTGTGCACCTGATGTCGATGGTATGATTAACTTTAAACTTCATTAAGGAAAACATTTGGTATTAATCCCCACTAGATTACGTTCATACATGCTCGGCTGATAATTTTCTCACATTGTGGTACAGTGCAGTATAGACTGATATATATAATATAGACATCATACAAATTTCCAGATAGCAGTGTGCCAAACTGATGCCAGGCGCAGGGTGTTTCAGTGATGGTGGAGGATGGGAGGTCGTTAAGTACCATGATCAGGGTACCTCAAATATGGTGAGAGATAGTGGGGCAGGACCAAAACACATTCACAATAATAAACAAGGTTGGGGGAACATCGGGAGCATGTCTAAGGAACCAAATATGAAACCAACAAGGTTAAGGGAACCATATGGGAACGGCAAGGGAACAAACATGACATGAACAGGAATAAAGTGACGGTGAGAGAACAATAAGGGAACGGAATGGGAACTACACATATAACATTCTAGGAACGAAAATTAAACTTTCCTGCCAACCAAGTGAGAAGGGAAAAATAACCAATGATGACTCTCTGGGGACGTACCCAGAACTAAACTGGAACCAAGGGCTTGTGTTCCAGGAACCTTCGTAGAACTAAAAATTGTTAGTAGGGTAGGCCCTTCACAGTTGCTGCACTTACCCACCTTCCCCGAGTTTTTGTGTGGTAATGACAACTGTAAATATAGTATAAAGTAATGTATCTAGTGTCATGTGTAATACATTGTTTAAATTGTCCATACATTTCAATGACAGTAAATATTGGTGGACACAATTTGACTGTGTGGCTTTTTTTTTTAATTCATTCTCTGACTGAAAATGCATGGTTACATAATTTATATATTCCACAAGACCACAATCAGAAGATTATTTGACAGGTTGCATTTATTTTCTATGTATGAAAAAAAAACAATGGTAACAAGACAAACGTGGTTCCAAACCAAAAAGGTGAGATGTATAAATGTACAGATGAATGCTCCTACAGATAATGAAAAATAATAAAACTCTGCACACTGCCGGTTTGTGTGTTTTATACCGTACTCTGTATAAACCTTTTATATTGCTCTAGTGGAGCAGGGTAACCCTGGCTAATCCTGGGTATTGTACTGTGTATTACAACGTCAACCCTGTGCAAGTGCCCCATACTGTCTGTAGGCTGCATGCCTGAAGAGTCCGTTTCTCTCACCTGGTCCTACATCAGCCCAAAGTCTTCCATCAAAACTGAGAACACCACAGCATTTCCTTTCAATGTTCATGGGCATCTCCTTACAGATTGCGCAGAGGCGCCAGGTTGGTTGTGCTACTGGGCTGTGACTGAGGACCAGATGTCATGTGCCAGGCCGAACATCAAACTGGGGTCACGGGTCAGGGCACGCTGCAGTAACCGATGGGATTGCTTCAAATTCAATGATTGAATCAAGGCCTGCAAAGCAATAAATACATTTTATGTAGTGCATTTTCTATTTGATGATGGGGACTAAATAACTCTATTGACAATAAGACCAATATGGACATAAGCAATCATTATTGTGTATATAAATAAAGATGTGCCAATTGTATGCATACAACGTTTTGCAGTCAATTTCTTACAAACTGGTGTTGTGCCAGGGGTTACACAGATGTATGAAGTAGATGGGCTTTTATGGATGTACTTGAACTACCACTGGTGTTGTGTACCTACAACCATGTAATATCACACTACTACTCATAGGAGTAGAAATATTGTAATGGTTATCACAACAGGTGTACTCGTGTAGCCTACTCGTGTTGCGATATAGAGTACATCTGTTGTGATAACATCCATTACAATACTTACACATCTGGAGGAATACAGCAGGACATAATGTTATTGTGGGATGAATGTATCCTTACAATTAGCAGGGTGTCAATTCTGTTGGAGTCTTCCTAATCAATATCCCCGACCTCTGCTGCGTCTATCTTCCTCCTCCTCCATCTCTGGCCATCGGTCCTACTGGGCTGTTAGGTCGTTATGATTGTGATGGGCCAGGAACGTCAGAGCTGGAGCTCTCGTCGTGGTCGTGGAAGGTCTAAAGCATATGAAAATATCGTCAGCCAAAACAATTTCATTAGCGTTGATCAGTTCGGTTGTTTTTCTTTACTCCCTCTGTCCCTGTGTCTGCGCGTGCGACAACCCAAGTGAAATCTGAAGTCATAGCCTAAAACACTACGGACTGTTGTGTCGTGTGTATATATAAATACAATAGTAAAATGTATATTGCTGTACACATCTGTCAAAATAAATCCATGTGTCAGTACTGTAGCTGGCTACTGTCTAGGGATGACGGTATAGCATCTGTCATCAGTGTTAGGAAGTTAGAATGAGATATCTAAGTAACACGTATCAAGTCAAGTTCAATAACTAATCTAGTATACATCTACTGTCATCAATATTTCTTGAAATGGCAACCATGACGGCCTGTGTGATGTTGAACATTCTTACCGTAGCCGGAGACAGTGCCATGGCTGGAAGTTAGCTTGGCTAATCGATTTGTCGTGGCTTCTAGCCCCGCCTTGTGAGCTCGAACACTTGACAGACTGCATGCGCGTTCATGTGTTTTGAAGGCGTGGCTTTGAGGGGAGGGCTGAAGGGAGAGGCGGGCTGTGTATTTTAAAAAATATAGCTCACAGGAACCGTTTTTCAAAGATCTCCAACCCTACCTTTAAGGAGTGCGTCAAAAGTTACTTTATCTTTTCTTTGCCGATTAAAGCCCCTGACACCAAGATCAAATTACCCATTAAGGCCCCTGAGACCAAGGTCAAATTACCCATTAAGGCCCCTGAGACCAAGGTCAAATTACCCATTGAGGCCCCTAAGACCAAGGTCAAATCCCTAACAAGGGTAATGCGGCCATTGGTTTGGTTGGGGGCTCTTAACCATGTGTGTGTGTGTGTGTGTGTGTGTGTGTGTGTGTGTGTGTGCGTGCGTGTGTGTGTGTGTGTGTGTGTGTGTGTGTGTGTGTGTGTGTGTGTGTGTGTGTGTGTGTGTGTGTGTGTCAGGCCCCTCGGGATGGGGGGGTCAGTAAAGGCCTTTCAGATGAGGGTTCCACATCGTTGACTGGAAGCAGACAGTGTGGGAATGAACCCCTTTACAGAAATATAGACACACACACACACACACACACACACACACACACACACACACACACACACACACACACACACACACACACACACACACATACACGCACAGTATGACAAAGTGTGTGTGCGTCTGAGTGTGTGTGCGTCTGACTGACTGACACACACACACACAAAGGTTTGAATACAGTATTCTGGTCATAGCTCTGCCCAGCATCATAGTTTTATTTAACTTTTGAGCAGAGACAGAAAGAGAGGCATGGTTGAGTGGGTTATAAGTTGTTATACAGAGACAGAGAGAAGCACAAGGAAAAGGAGAGAGAGAGGGGTGGGGTGGGGGAGGCAATGAGAGAGAGAGAGGGCATGAGAGAGAGGGGGGGGGAATGGGGGAGGCAATGAGAGAGAGAGGGAATGAGAGAGAGGGGGGCAGAAAGAGACAGGGATGAGTGTCGTGAAGTCTTATACAGAGACAAAGAAAAAGAAGAGAAGAGAGCGAATGGGGGAGAGAGAGGGGGGGATGGGAGAGGCAGGGTAAATTCTTATACAGAGACAAAGGAGAGAGAGAGAGAGAGAGAGAGAGAGAGAGAGAGAGAGAGAGAGAGAGAGAGAGAGAGAGAGAGAGAGAGGAGAGGCAGGGTTGAGTGTGTTTTAAATTCGTATATAAGAGACAAAGGAGAGAGAGAGAGAGAGAGAGAGAGAGAGAGAGAGAGAGAGAGAGAGACAGAGGTGAGCATTTTGAATTGAGAGAGAGAATAAGGGAGAGAGAGAGAGAGAATGGGAGATGGTGAGTGCATGTGTTTACATCTAAGTCAGCAGACAGACACTTGTTTAAATGAAACAGTCAAAACACTTGGCATGAGTCTACACGACCGAGCCCATATCAGGGCAATAGGAGCAGTCTCATAGTGTGTGTGTGTGTGTGTGTGTGTGTGTGTGTGTGTGTGTGTGTGTGTGTGTGTGTGTGTGTGTGTGTGTGTGTGTGTGTTTAACAAGAAAGGTCACAAGAGCTGATGGACACTTACTGTCTCGTGCGTGTGTGTGTGTATGTGTGTGTGTGCTTGCGTGCGTGCGTGCGTGCGTGAGTGCGTGTGTGCGTGTGTGCGTGTGTTCATGTGTGTTTAACAAGAAAGGTCAAAAGAACTGATGGACACTTATTGTCTTGTAGAGTGTGTGTGTGTGTGCAATGGGAGAAGTCACGAGGACTGAGGTACACTTACTGTCTCGTAGTGTGTGTGTGTGTGTGTGTGTGTGTGTGTAGAGGTACTGTTGGGACGACAAAGGGATCAGTTGTCCTGGGCCAAGGTAGATCGTTGCGGTCAGGCAGAGCGGGGCTTGAACCTGTAACCTTCTGGTTGCCGGACGGCTCTTCTACCACCTGAGCCACCACCGCTCCAAAAGTGAAGAGCTCTTTTCCAAAATGAGATATATCCATTTTATAGAATGTTGGGAAATTGACATTTTTTTATTGGGCATTCCATTGAAATGCATTGCAAAATGCATTTTTATAGAGGTTTTAAAGTATGTTCTCAAAACATTTCAATGGCAAGAATTCACACATTGATTATAGGACTTCTTAACAGTCAATTCCAATATTAAAATGCAAAAAGTCAAAAATGGTGTATATAGCGTTTTGGAAAAGAGCTCTTCAAGTGTAAAAGTGAATAAAAGCCACGACAGTGAGTCTAAAACTAGACTCTCGGGTCAATGGGTTGTGTTTGGCTATTAGTGTCACATGCATTTACTGACACCTGCTGGTCGTAAGGCTACACTACATGCACTGTGAAACGCACGGCAGTGATTTTCAAAGTGGTAATCGGGGACCCCTGGGGGGATACAAGATGACAGGGGGGCCACGGCAGGTTGGCAGGAAAAATATGGCAAAATAGAATGAATAATTAAATAAATCAAATAACTTAAGTAACAAAAAGAACCATAAGAAGCTAAATAATCCGTGTGGAAACATTTTTTTCTTTACAATGTTCATATATGTACTATGTATTATGCTTTCTGCTATTTCTTTCTTTTCTTCAATGGGTTTAGGACTGCATGAACTTCCTCAAGTTGCAAAACCAGGAGCACAGAAAACAATAGTGTGGCTCATGTCAGGGGGCC
>NC_085871.1:50911769-50914269 GCF_034702125.1 Engraulis encrasicolus | reverse complement strand
AGAGAGAGAGACAGAGACAGAGAGAGAGAGAAAGAGACATAGAGAGAGAGACAGAGAGAGCGGGAGAGGGTCAGTGTGCCAGTGTGTTCTTTATTTAAACTATGTCATAGTAAAGTACAGTGCGCCATGTAAGTTGTCTTTTAGTATAGTGGAGTAAAGTGAGTAACAGGGTAACATTTCAATGAAGGTTACTCTGCAGCAGGTACTGTAGGCTTAACTGCACTTGATGAAAACCAACGTTTGACTCTGAACTGAAGAATATACGAGAACGGCAAAACTTCAGTCTTTGTCACTTTCCCAATGAAACCGTGAACTCTCCACATCTGAAGATGCTCCGCTGACTTCTTTCTTTGTCTGCACCTGCTAGTCATTTCCCATGATGCAACAGATTGTGAAGAGCAGCAGCACTTTGTTTTCTTCGTGACCTTGAGCTCTGTCTAGCACTATGCAGTATAAAGTGAAGTAGCCAACCTGTCACTGCACATTTACAAACATTTGCAAGTATTTTGTTGATAACTTCTCAATAATTTACAAAATGATTTCTCTGCACTTACAAGTCCTTCCCCGTGATGCACTAGATTGTGAAGAGCAGTAGCACTTTCTTTTCTACGTGACCTTGAGCTCTGTCTACATGCACACAGCATATTCAGAAGTCAAGTAGCCAACCTGTCACCAGAGAGAGTAGAGAGAGAGAGGTTCCATTGGCCCATTGTTTCCGGGTTCTATTATTGGGGGGGGAAATCCCCCTTTAGGCAGACCTAGGCAGACCTAAGGACTGTTCTATTCAATGCTAGGAGCATTATGACACGCCCCTTTAGGCAGACCGGAACCTGGTCGTGTTAGGTGCCCATAGAAACCTATTATGTTGGCATATCTCTATATACTTAAAGAATCTCTGCTTTCACTGCACATTTACAAACATTTGCAAGTATTTTGTTGATAAATGATTTCTCTGCACTTACCAGTCCTCCCCGTGATGAAACAGATTGTGAAGTGCAGGAGCGTATCTTTTTTTTCTACGTGACCTTGAGCTCTGTCTACAGTAGTGCACAGCATAATTAGAAGTGAAGTAGCCAACCTGTCACTGCTGTATCAACATTAGTATTTCTTACACATTTACAAACATTTGCAAGTATGTTGTTGATAATTTGTTAATCATTTACTAAATGTTTATAAAGAGTTTTAGCACAGAGGGTATCTTTCTCTTGTGTGTGAACTTCAGCTGTGCCTTCAGCAGCACCACACAGCATATTCAGGAGTGAAGTAACCAACCTTTCACTGCACATTTACAAACATTTTGCAAGTATTTTGTTGATAATTTCTCAATTATTTACAAAATGATTTCTCTGCACTTACTTGTCATTTCCCATGATGCACCAGATTGTGAAGTGCACTACAATACAATACTATTGTTAGCACATTGCTACTTCACTTCTGAATATGCTGTGTGCTGCTATTGTAGGCAGAGCTCAAGTTCAAGCACAAAAAGTGCTTTCTTTTCTACCTGACCTTGAGCTCTGTCTACAGTAGCACACATATTCAGAAGTGAACCTTTCAATGTACCAACATTAGTATGTATTACACATGTACGAACATTTTCAAGTATTTTGTTGATAATTTCTTCATCATCTACAAAATGTTTATAAAGAGTTTTAGCACAGAGGGTATCTTTCTCTTGTGTGTGAACCAGTGTTAATTTCGTCAGCTTTTTTTGATTTAGTCTTAGTCTTAGTCACAATGACGAAAATCAATTTTAGTCTTAGTCATATTTTAGTCATTGCCTTCCCAATTTAGTCTTAGTCTTAGTCAAAATGACGAAAATTAATTTTAGTCATAGTCAAATTTTAGTCATTTTAGTCATTTTAGTCAACATTTCAAATTTTAGTCAACATTTCAATTTTTAGTCATTTTAGTCAGTATTGTGTAAAATAAATAACCTACAATGGCTATTGTTATTTCACAAAGTATTACTAATATTGCCTATTGCAGCAAATATTCACCTTGTTACTTGGTCATTTTCCACCAAAACCCAAATCAGTAATTTCAACATCATAGAGCAAAAGAGCATCACACACACACACACACACACACACACACATCCAGGTGCAGGCTGCGCGCTCTCTCTCTCTCTCTCCCTCTCTCTTTCTTCTCTCTCTTTCTTCTCTCTCTCTCTTTCTTCTCTCTCTCTCTCTCTCTCGTGCATTAGAAGCTGCTGCATATTATATTTCATTTTGAGTTTGATCACGGAGGAAGCTACATGCTCTTCTTCACCTGACCGCGGGACTTAAAGCCTGCAGATTGCCGGCAGTGGGAAGACCAGACATCCCAAGTCTGCATGAAGTTCAAGAAGTCTCCCTGATAGTGGCTTCCCGATGACCATGAGTCAGATAAAATACTGCTGATGTTAGACTATGCAAGTTAGCGTTTTTTGTTTTCAATTGGCAATGCGAGCAGAGAACGATAATGACTCGTGCGGCATGTATGGAATAGGCTTAAATAG
>NC_085871.1:50901769-50904269 GCF_034702125.1 Engraulis encrasicolus | reverse complement strand
ATCTTAACTGTTTACTTAGTGTAGTTTGTAGTGTCGGGCAACTCGAGGCGATGTGTCAAGCGCAGTTGGTACTGAACTTGGGAGTCTAGGAGCAGTGTGTGTGTGTGTGTGTGTGTGTGTGTGTGTGTGTGTGTGTGTGTGTGTGTGTGTGTGTGTGTGTGTGTGTGTGAAGGGGGGGGAGGGTCACATCATGTCCTGGACTGGTGTTGTGTCCATACCGATGTGCGTCTGTTCCTCTGGCTAGTCTGCCTCGGTCTCTCTGTTTCTGTCTTCGCCTCTGTCTGTCTGTCTGTCTGTCTGTCTGTCTGCCTCTCTCTCTCTCTCCCTCCCCCCCCCCTCTCTCTCTCTCTCTCTCCCCCCTCCCTCTATCTCCTCTTCTCTCTCCTCTATAAACACACTGCCCTGTCTCTCTGTTTCTCTGCCTGCCTATGCCTAGGCTATGCCTCTGTCTGCCTGCCTGTCTGCCTGCCTGCCTGCCTGCCTACCTGTCTGTCTGTCTGCCTGCTTGCCTGCCTGTCTGCCTGCCTGCCTGCCTGTCTGTCTGTCTGTCTGTCTGTCTACCTGCCTGCCTGCCTGCCTGTCTGTCTGTCTGTCTGTCTGTCTTTCTCTCTCTCTCTCTCTCTCTCTCTCTCTCTCTCTCTCTCTCTCTCTCTCTCTCTCTCTCTCTCTCTCTCTCTCTCTCTCCTGTTCTCCTCTTTAAACACACATGTGTTTTAACCACCACAGCACCTTTCATTTATAAGCTAAATCCCTCACCCATGCCGCTCATACACATACCTCTCATATGATATCCAAACTGTATGCTGAGAGCACAGATGGGAAATACTGAAGACTTGGCAGGCAGACAGACAGGCAGGCAGGCAGGCAGACAGGCAGACGGGCAGACAGACATGTGGGTAGGGAGCCAGACAGACAGATAGACGGGCAGACAGATAGACAGACAGACGGGCAGATGGGCAGACAGACAGACAGACAGGCAGGCAGGAGGGCAGCCAGACAGGCAGGCAGACAGACAGGCAGGCAGGAGGGCAGCCAGACAGGCAGGCAGACAGACAGACAGACAGATGGGCAGACAGACAGGAGGGCAGATAGACAGGCAGGGAGACGGGCAGACAGGAAGACGGGGAGACAGACAGAGAGACAGACATGCAGGGAGACGGCTGAGCCAGACAGACAGGAAGGCAGATAGACAGGCAGACAGGCAGACATGCAGACATGCAGGCAGACAGGTGGGCAGACAGGCAGACAGACAGGCAGACAGATAGGCACTCTCCTCTCCTCTCCTCTCCTCTCCTCTCCTCTCTTCTCTTCTCTTCTCTTCTCTTCTCTTCTCTCCTCGCCTCTCCTCTTCTATCCTCTTCTCTTCTCTCCTCTCCTCTCTCCTCTTCTCCTCTCTTCTCTTCTCTTCCCTTCTCTTCTCTTCTCTTCTCTTCTCTTCTCTCCTCTCCTCTTCTCTTCTCTTCTCTCCTCTTCTCTCTGTGCCATCTGCTGTGCCCATCTGGGTTACTCATGGTCCATCACCAGTTTTCCGTCAAGTTAAAACAACAGCTTCATAAAATGCCACTCCGGAGACTTTTAAAGTCGTTAGCTGATTGGATTAGTCCAGTCCTGAACCCTCCCAGTCACCAGCCCTGAACTCCCCAATCACCAGTGCTGAAGTCCCCATTGGCCCCCAGTCAACCCCTGCTGCCTCTGAGCAAGCCAGGCTGTACATTGCAGTATATTGCACTACATTATATTGCACTTAGCTGACGCTTCCAAAGTGACTTACAGTTATTTACATTATTGGTATTGGTTTTAGTCCCTGGAGCCCCAGTCACCCCCGTGCCTCAGGGCGTCAGTCCCGGGTGTAACTAAGGTCATCTGCCCTAGTTTGCCATTCGGGCCTCGAACCCGTGACCTGCCAATCAGCGCTCAAATTCGGGCATGGGAGGCGCAGCATGATACTGCTGAGCTTGAGGTCCAGACCAGTGTTTCCCAACCTTCTTTTAGGCAAGGCACCCTTTCAATTACTGAAAAATTTCAAGGCACCCGTAAGCAACAAACTGTAATATGGCATTGCATCGGATACCACAAAAGCTTAGAAAAGTAACACATTTGGAGACGTCACACAACCTACATTCAAAGTTGCAGCTTCCAGGGGCGACCTAAATTTACTTCATTGTACGTAAATGGCAGATGAAAGACTCCACTGAGCACTGACTAAGCAATACTTTATTAATTTAGACAAATATATGTTAAATTACATAATTTATTTATCAGCCACGTTTCCGCGGCACCCCTGAGGGGGGCCTGCGGCACCCCAGGGTGCCCCGGCACCCTGGTTGAGAAACACTGGTCCAGACTGTTAGCTCAGCGCTACCGATACTGTATGAGGCTTCGGGAGGGAGGTTTACCAACTCTACTACTTGGTATTCGTTACACAGGGACTAAAAAGCGTTACTGTACATGACACGACATTACATTGCAGTACATTACGCTTTTATCCAGAGCTACTTAC
>NC_085871.1:50851769-50856769 GCF_034702125.1 Engraulis encrasicolus | reverse complement strand
AATATTTATTTATTTATTTATTTATTTATTTATGGGGAGTGCCTCTTGAGATGTGACATCTCATTTTCAATAGGGTCCCCTTAAATCTGGACAATTCGAACAATACAAGACAATACATTACAACACAATACATTCATTCACTCACATCCACACACGTTCAATCCACAGTCTCCTCACCCCCCCACAACCCCCTTAATACTGTGTTCTTAGTAATGGATAGGGCAAGTGCATTGCATATAGGCAGTAAAATAGATACAAAAAAATAAAAAATAAAATAAAAGACATGAAATTAGAACAGGAGATCAAAAATCAGGAATCTGAGAAGGCATAAAAAAGGAAACAGAGATTCACTGCAAAGTGGGAATACATGCCAACCTGGACTCAGTGAGACTACGATCTTGCAGGAATAACAAAAACAGAAGTTCGTTTGAGTTGCAGCAATATTAGTGAAAACATGTACATGTGTTGCATGCATTCAAATACATTGACAGAGATGTCTTAAACTGCCCCAAGGTTGTAGATGATCTTATTGACCCAGGTAGTGTATTCCAGTCAAAAGGAGCTTTGTAATTAAAACAACGCTTGCCGCTTTCTTTGGAGATGTGTGGCACAGTAAGAGAAAGGTGTTCGGTGTGCCTTAACCGAAAGTTTGTATGGTATGGTATCAAATATTGTTTTAGGTAAAGTGGATAGTTGAGGTGTAGACATTTATAGATGATCAGAAACCAATGGAACTGCATCCTTACTTTGGGTGAAAAAATGTTTAAAGAGTTATACAGAGTGCAGTGATGTGTTGTGTAGGGGCACCTAAGCACAAATCGACATATATTGTTGTAGGCAACGCTCAGTGGCTTAAGATTAGTGTCACTGGTATTCTGATACACTACATCTGCATAGTCTATAATTGGGGAATAAAAGTTGTTTCATTATTCTTGTTCTGATCTGTATTGTGAAAACAATTATTGGAACGGTATACCAACATCCTAAGATTACAGTTGAGCTTTTTAACTAAAGAATCTATGTGTGATTTGAATGACAGTTGGGAATCAAGCCGTACACCAAGATATTTATACTCATCAACTTCACCCAGGGGTGTACCATCAATAAAGTTCACAGCCAATTTGAATTGACTTCTTGTCGCTGATCTCGTTGGAAAAAACATGCAGAAAGACTTGCTTTTATTGAGCAACAAGTCATTGCATTGAAACCACTTTTGAATTCTGGTGAAGTCTACTTGCAGATCAGTCTGAATCTTAGATAGATTAGTATTAGAATTATAAAGGACTGTATCGTCAGCATATAAATGTATTGAGCAATCTTGGCAGGCAGCAGGGAGGTCATTAATAAAGATTGAGAATAAAAGAGGCCCAAGCGATGACCCCTGAGGAACTCCCTTTTCAATAAGAGTATATTGAGAAAGACTTCCCTGGAAGGACACACACTGTTGCCTAAGGTGTAGGTAAGAGTTGAACCATAGAAGTGCCTGTTTAGAGAGACCTATCGACTGCAATTTGTCTAGTAAAATGTAGTGGTTTACAAGATCAAAGGCCTTGGATAAATCAACAAAAATTGCACCTGTGGACATGCCTTTATCCAAGGATGAGTAGATGTCATTGGTGAACTTTAGTAAAGCTGTTGTTGTAGAATGTTTTGGCCGAAAGCCTGATTGGTAATGTGATAAGATAGATGCTGAATTAATGTAGTTGTAAAGTTGGTTAAATATGATTTTTTCAAAGACTTTCACTATACTACTGATTATGGAAATGGGCCTATAGTTATTGACATCTGATGGATCACCACCTTTATGAATTGGGGTAACTCTGGCACGCTTCCATTTTACTGGAACCTCACCTGTACTTAAAGGCCAACTTCCGATAAAACTCAGTTTTACTCACTCCTTTCGAAGATCGGACGGTCACCCCAAGTTAAACTCACTTGCAAGGCTCTCATAGCGGTGCGTCAACTCTCCTGGCTGTGTTTCCCGGTGTTTCCCAATTTACAAAAATAATGCAGAGAAACGAGCGAATCACGAAAGCCTTTCTGTGTTTCGTCACGTCGAAAGAAGGCGTTGCCCACAAAGGTTTATATCGACCCATTTATCTAAAAACATGTCGAGTAATTTTTTTCTGCTTGTTTTCAAAACAAGCAACGTCTGGTGGTCCGAAACATAGCTTAGCTTAGCTATCAGCTGGTTGCTACTCTCAGGTACACACACAGCACAAAGCCTCATACATAAAGCCTGCTCACTCCGGTTGCTCCGTGCCTGCAGCTTGCCTAGGGGTCGCTGTCGAAAGAGCACAGCCCTGAATGGAGCCTGCACGCCTCCGTTGGCGCCCCTATAGTGCAGTACCACCCGGGGAAGTGGCGACTCTGTTTCCCATTACATTCACTCCA
The DNA here is from genome assembly GCF_034702125.1 of Engraulis encrasicolus. Lineage (NCBI taxonomy): Eukaryota > Metazoa > Chordata > Actinopteri > Clupeiformes > Engraulidae > Engraulis > Engraulis encrasicolus. Next base: position 50,854,375 of record NC_085871.1, on the reverse strand, counting down.
AGGGCTGGAGGACTGAGCCAATCAGAGACGCGTTTCTTTGAGAGCAGGAGGAGTGAGCCAATCAGAGACGCATTTTCACGAGAAACACGGAACACTCTCTCGTTTCTCCACAAGCCACCTTGCCAGCTTGCAAAAACGTCTTGAAACAAAGCAACCAGAACGTTTTTTTTAAAACAGGACCAACGCGTAACACATTCAATAACAATTGGGAACACGGCAATATTAATTAAATTACGTTGAGAGGCGATCTTTAATGATAAGTTAAATAGGTCAGTTAGTGGGTAAGACAGTACATCTGAAGCGATTTTTATAAACTTGGTGTCCAGGCCATCTAGGTCCTTACCCCCTGGTTTCAGTTCAGATATAGCTCTTTGCACATCAATGGGGTGAATAGTAAAGAAGGAGAAAGAGGAAGGCTCTGGATGTTGAACACAGTTGATATTGTTTAAATAGCAGGTCTTTGTGTTACAGATGGAGGCAAAATGCTGATTAAAGGCATTTGCTATTTCAGAAGGATCAGAGAGAGTATCATTGTTCATTTTAATGTTGGCTGGAGTATTCGACTTGGGTTTGTTATTTAGTAGACAGTTTAAGTTATTCCAGAATTTCTTGGGGTTGGTGTAATCTCTACATAGGTTGTTTTTGAAATAATCAGATTTAGCATTGCGTGTCTTAGTTGTGCAAACATTCCTTAAATGCTTGTAGGCTTCCCAATCTTGGGAGTTGTTTGTTGTACGATGTTTTTTCCATGCCTTGTCTCTAAGTTTAAAGAGTGTCAGTAGTTCACCATCAATCCAGGGCAAGTGCCTTCCTTTTACCCTTACTGATCGCCACGGTGCATGTTGATTGATAACAGAAAGTACTTCAGTATGGAAAAACTCATAGGCATCATCAACTGAGGGGATTAAATGAAGTCTATGCCAGTTAATATTCTGTAGATCATCTAAAAAGTGAGTTCTGTTAAAGTACTTCATCTGCCTTACTTTGATTAATTTAGGTGGTAGGCGTGGTGTTCTGATTTTCCATTTACAAGATACAATTGAGTGATCACTAAAGCTATCAGGAAGCACCGCAGAGTCAATGATCCTGTCAGGGTGGGTGACTAATATCCAGTCTAGTAGTGTTTTAGATGTATTTCCAACTCTGGTGGGTTCTTTGATTATCTGTGTCAAGTTGAGACTTTCAATGATATGTTTGTCTTTAGCCGAAGCACGGTCTAACCAATTGCAGTTAAAATCACCAAGAATTATCTTCTCTTTAAAGCTATTTAAAGAGCTAATGGTATTGCTAATACATTGTATAGAGTCAGAAGGTGAATTGGGCGGTCTATAGATATTACCTATTAGTAGGTTTTTGTTTTCATGAAAGCAAATTTTTACAAAGAGACATTCAAAATGAACAGGGATTTCAGTAGGTAAAACAATCTCTGAATGCAGGTGTGACACTAGGTGGCGACCCCACCACCACGTGTTGCTCTGTCAGCTCTAAATAAGGTATATCCATCGATATGAATTTCATCATCTGAGACATCACAGCTCAACCAGGTCTCAGAGACGGTAATAACATCAGGTTTATTGTAAGCAAGCCAGGCTCTCAGATGATCTATTTTATTTGGTAAACTCCTGATATTTAGATGTATCACTTGAAACCCTTTACTTATAGTGGATTACTCGCTTAATAATGAAACAGTAAAAGGGATTGGTGGTGAAGAAGGAAAGGGCTGTGGAGCAACACACACACACACACACACACACACACACACACACACACACACACACACACACACACACACACACACACACACACACACACACACACACACACACACACACACACACACACACACAAACACAAACACAAACACATGTCCAGATACCTAAAGACAGAAGTCTATTTCAGCTGTGTCCACTCAAAATCTTGGTGTGGAAAAGCATTGCATAAGGAAACTGTAATTGTAACTAAGTCTTATAATTAAATTGAGTATTTTTTATTTATTTTTTTTTTCATATGGGGGGGCATTGGCAAGTTTGTGATAGACCACTATTAGAGAGAGGGGGAAAAGGTAGGGTGAGAGGGAAAAAAAAAAAAAAAAAAAAAAAAAAAAAAGAGCAAAATCAGAATGCTAGAAATGCCCTTGTATAATCCACATTCAAGCATGGGCAACATAAAGCAAGGTCTGTAAAGCACCAGTGTTGGCTTTGTAACGAAGTCCATCATTGTCCTTTTGTCCTTACATCAAAATCAGAGTGCCAACAACTTGGTGGACCAGGTCATATTCCATCATTCATTTGGCCTATTTCGTTCACATATATTTGTGGTGAAAATCACGAACAAATGGGCTGAACCAGATTCAGCTAGTATCAATGTAACCTTTTTCTTTTTCTCCTCTTCCCTTAACGAAAAAGTCAGAGTGCAATCTATACACCAGTATGGCCAATGTTAGAGTCCATCATTGTCCATAAGAGAAGGCAAAATCAAAATGCTGTAAATGTGCCAGTGTAGGCCGATATCATAGTCCATCTCAGTCCTTTTCTCTCTCCTCCCCTCTCCCCCCTCGTTTCCCACCCCATTAACATAAAGCAGTATCAACTTGCAGGAAAAAAAGA
>NC_085871.1:50814269-50816769 GCF_034702125.1 Engraulis encrasicolus | reverse complement strand
CAGTCCACTCTGCCTTCTTTGTTAGCCCCTTTGACCAATGGCAAGCAAAGACATTTTTGGGGTCCTGTCTGGTTCCCTTAAATCAGATAATGCTAAGTGTAAGTGAAAGCCCACCTGGGAAACTCACACAGCACTTCATAGCACTCAGCGAAATTGCATTTATGCCTCACCCATGCAATGATCAGTGCGGCGGGATGGTACCATACTCAGGGTACCCTCAGTCATGGAGGGACCTGGTGGCTTGGGAGTCAAACAGGCAACCTTTGGGCTACAAGTCTGAGGCCCTAACTGCTTACCCATGACTGCCCATATTTACCTAAGATGACATGGCTGGAACATTACACAGATCTCAATGTTTACCATAAATGACATGGCTAGAATGTAGAGACCTCAATGTTTACATTTAGATGACATGGCTAGAACATAGAGATCTCAGTGTTTACCTAAAGTGAAATGTGTACAATCTGATCACTGAGTGTGTTTACCTAAAGTGAAATGGCTAGAAGCTGTTCAGTGACTGTTTGCCTAAAGTGAAATGAGTACAATCTGATCACTGAGTGTGATTACCTAAAGTGAAATGGGTAGAATTTGTTCACTGAATGTTTATGTGAAGTGAAATGGCTAGAAGCTGATCATGAAATCAGATAATGCTACATATCCGCTGTGCCATCAGTTATACATTAACACACTACACACACACACACACACACACACACACACACACACACACACACACACACACACACACACACACACACACACACACACACACACACACACACACACACACACACACACACACACACACACACACACACACACACTTCAGAATGTTTAGGAAACTGCACCATGGGTATTATTATTTTTAGTAGTAGTAGTAGAAGTACTATATTATTGTCATAATGATTAATATTTTTTATTGTATAGTATCCTGAATATGCGTGCCATATGATATAACATGCTAGTTTTTAAACATGTAGGCCTACCTATTAATCATATCAGAGATGATCAGTCTTATGCCTACCTGCCCTATGTGCAGAGGTCTGTGGCTCTGAGTCATCCTCATCTTAAATGAAATGAAATGATGAGTAAATTAATAGGCTAAATATGAGGATGCTTAATCAATTAACCCACTGTCATCTTTATAATCCTTGTAGCAGCCAAAGTAGACCTTAAGTTATAATAAATAGAAATAGTTAAAAATTGTCAAAAAGATCATTTAATTTGAATTTGAAATTTAATTAATAGGCATATTCCATGATTAAAATGATGAATATTATATAGGAAAGCTAAAACAATAAGAATTCACAGGTTTAGGTCATTTGTTGGGTCTTTTGTAGCCTATATTAAAAATGTGTACTGTCGCTTTAAGAAAGGACGAGCCGGCTTTCATTTCAGATCGCAAAGAACCGTGGCGTGGGAGCACCAGTTCTTATATGTTGCTCTGAAGCTCCGAGCTTCTCGCAGACTTTATAACCTTTTATTTTCATTACAGATATTTTAGTTAGTTCATGCACATTTTGTAGGCCTATTTCTTGAGAAGAACAGTAGCCTAAACGTCAGTTATCACGTGGAGTGGATTTATTTCAATTACATGGACATTGACAGTGGAAACAGTAGCCTATCTTTGGGTCGGAGAATAGGCTATATCAGCGTAAGAAAACGCACTTTCCTAGCGGTCTCACCAAGATCAAACCTCTACAATCCTGAAAAAGATTCTCTGCCTCACCTGCACCTGTTCATTTTTTTCGCAGCCAACTCTGCAGAGATGTGCTTCCTTTAGCTAGCCTACCCCCTTAAGTTCTCTCTTGCTTGATAAAACGACATGTCATCTGCATGTTTCTTAGTTGGGTCAGCCTTCCACAAAACAACCTGAGCCATGTAAAACGTTGACTGCAAGCAAGCTAGCTGGCTGTCGTATTCCCCCAATATCTGAACGTGGCACACCCCGGCTGTCAGATTATTTAGGATCAAACGTCCTATTGTGGTCATGTAGTTTAATACTGTGTAGTCTGCTGTGTTTCCAGCTCACCTCAGGCCGTCAGGGCAGTCGCTCTACTCCCACGACATCTTCGACATATTTTGCGTCTCTGCCCTGGTCGACTCGCATGCATGCTTGTTCCCCCCTCCCTCCCATGTAGAGCTGCGCGTGCCCCCCGCATCGCGCATATGCTGCCCCTCCCTTTGCCTATCTCTCGAGGTGCAGGTGAATCTGAATTTGAAAACTTAATTTAGGAAGCTTCAATCAAAAATACGAATTGCAAAGCAAATCAGTTGAAACATGAAATCTTAGCCTATTTTTCCGAGGCATATCTACAGCTGGCTGTCGGGTTTTTTTGCTACCTAAACGTGGCGCTGGCTGGCTGTCAGATGTAGCCTAACTAAAAGTTCTAAACTCAACATTGTATTAGAGAGGTTGATTGTGAGCATATTTTGTACCCTAATATGTAGACTGTGTGTAGGGCTCTAGCCGACACCCAGGCATCTTCAAAATCTTTTG
>NC_085871.1:50804269-50811769 GCF_034702125.1 Engraulis encrasicolus | reverse complement strand
CAGCCCATGCTACTGTATGTTACTTTGCATTAGCCCCCACTATGTTAGCTAGACTGTGCTATATCAAATTAACATATAGGCCTACAGTTGCCACTATACCAGCCAGTATAAGCTACAGCATATTTACATTGGCCAGCATTTACAACTTAATGCTAATGGATTTCTCTACACTAGAAGCTACACTATGGTATATATCCGATTAGCATTACCCCCAAGCTAGCCAGGCAAGCTAGCCAACATAATTATGCTACATTCTATTTACAGTGGTGGCCGAGTTAATGCTAATGCTATAGTACATTTATACGGTCATGTTGGGCCAGTTTGGGATTGGGGAAGCTTTGTAAAAAAAGACGAAATTCTGTTTTGCAACATTTGTGCTAGGCCTACTCCGACACCCCACAATATATTATAAGCAGAACTAAAAACAAATAGATGAAAAAAAAAAAGAATTATTTATAAACCAAAAAGCCATTGCGTCAGATTTGAAGCGCCGCAACCAGGGGGTACGGCCGCACCTGCAGAACCCCTGCTTCCCGCGCGCCTGTGTTGGGCTGCTTTGCGAATACCAAATCTACACCAGCCAGACTTCACTATTAAATGTTAATGTAAATGCAGTAGCCTCTGCCTTCTAGCCTGTAGTACATGTGGTGTTATGATGATATGCAGTTCAGGGGTGCGTTTCTCAACAACATCGTTGCTAACTAAGTTAGTTGCTTACTTTGTTGCAATGCACTTTTATATTGGAAACCTAGTAAGATGCTAACTCTGCTTTTGAGAAACGGGGTCCAGTTTAGTGGTGTGGTGTGTATCTCCGTTGTGGGTTTCCTCTTGTCCTGGCAAAGAAGGTGGATCTAACAAGAAGCGTCATTTTGTTTCTTTTCTGGTATCCACTTTATGTCGGGTGAATGCCCCTTTAGGAGACCATCGGTTAGGAGACCTAGCGCTGTAGATGGCGGTAGCGCACGTCTTGCGCAAACACCTCAAAAAGAGAAGAAGAAGTAGGGGACAACGCCCCCTTAAGCTAGATTTATGCTTCGGACGCATAGAATCTGCGTCCGTCCGTTTTCTGTCTATGCGAGTCCACGCCCCCCTCTCAGAGGCTCTGCGCCCGTCGTCGAGCGCCTCGAAAAAAATCTAACTATCCGTCGGACGGACGCGGAGTACGCAGACAAAAAGGCACTATGATTGGTCGTCTCGCTACTTCCTTGTTCTGTTCTTGTGGCAGCGCAATGCCAGTAGTTTGCGAGAGCAGAGCTGTATTCTGTTAAAAACTTTATTAATGCCTTGTGTGTAAATGTGTGTAAATACACGAAGCTACAAGCTAAGTAACAAACAATGCATCAGTTGAACACTCGTGGCACAATGCCTGCGGTTTTACTACCGTTCCTCCACCGAATGTAAACACACATCGGCAGAATCAACTGTCTTTACATGCTTGCATTTTCTGCTCGTGAAAACAGACTGGATATGTCAAATAATGATACCAGTGCATTGCCTTTGCAATTTGTGTGAAAATACCTAGCTAACCGGGATAGAAAGCAACATTGCTTACTAATGACCGCAGTGCTTACAATGTAGTGAAAGTAGTCTAATCGCGCAATTTCAAATGTGGCTCGCGACGAGACCTCGGACCTCGCAGAACTCGCAGATGCATGAATACAATGTTGGTTCGTGGCCACTCCCACGCGAGTTTTGACGAGCGCAGTTGCAGAAGTCTAATCTGACCTTTAGGAGACCCAACTTGAGCACACGCTTTTGCATTGAGTGGGCGTGGTTTGCGATATCTTTGTTTGATTCAGTATTTTTGGTCCTGGTCTGACCTCCATGACCTGGGGAACGAGGGCCGAAGCCAAGTGTGCTCATCGTCCTCCCATATCCCAGAATTCCCCTTGTGTTCTTCCAGAGATGAGATACTGTACGATACGTCTCCGGTGTTTCCTCTGTGGGAAGTTGATAGTCTGTATCTCTGTGTGTGTGTGTGTGTGTGTGTGTGTGTGTGTGTGTGTGTGTGTGTGTGTGTGTGTGTGTGTGTGTGTGTGTGTGTGTGTGTGTGTGTGTGTGTGTGTGTGTGTGTGTGTGTGTGTGTGTGTGTGTGTGTGTGTGTGTGTGTGAGAGAGAGAGAGAGTTTATAGTCTGATGACGCAGCCTGGAGACCTTGTGGGACTTTTTATTTGGGTTTGTGCTTATAAAGACACACACACAAACACACACACACACACACACACGAAAGTACACGCACGCGCACGCACACACACGCACGCACACACACAGACATACACACAGAGACACACACACACACACACACACACATCCATGCACGCATACACACGTATGCACACACACACACACACACACACACACACCCTCAGTAAAGAGCCACAGTGGTCCGGCTCTGGCCTGTTTTACGGGTAGTTTATGGTCTCTCTCTGTGTGTGTGTGTGTGTGTGTGTGTGTGTGTGTGTGTGTGTGTGTGTGTGTGTGTGTGTGGTTTATCCTCAGTGTGTGTGTGTGTGTGTGTGTGTGTGGGTGTGTGTGTTTTAAACCATTCTTGCTATGGTCTCAGTGTGTGTGTGTGTGTGTGTGTGTGTGTGTGTGTGTGTGTGTGTGTGTGTGTTTGTGTGTTTGTGTGTGTGTGTGTGTGTGTGTGTGTGTGTGTGTGTGTGTGTGTGTGTGTGTGTGTGTGTGTGTGTGTGTGTGTGGGTGTGTGTAGTTTATGGTCTCTCTGTGTGTGTGTGTGTGTGTGTGTGTGTGTGTGTGTGTGTGTGTGTGTGTAGTTTATGGTCTCAGAGAAGCTCCTCAATGATGAGTTATGATGTGCTGAACCCCCTGAGGAGTGTGTCTGTGTGCTTGCAAATGTTAGTGTGTGTGTGTGTGTGTGTGTGTGTGTGTGCGTGCGTTTGTGCGTGCGTGCATGCGCGCGTGTGTGTGTGTTTTTATGCTTGCGTGCGTGCGTGCGTGCATACGTGCGTGCATGCGTGCGTAAGTGCTTGTTTGTGCGTGCGTGCGTGCGTGCGTGCGTGCGTGCGTGCGTGCGTGCGTGCGTGCGTGCGTGCGTGCGTGCGTGCGTGCGTGCGTGCGTACGTGCTTGTGTGTGCGTGCGTGCGTGCGTGCGTGCATGTTACACCAAATGCAACCTAATTGGTCAATGGTGCAACTAAAAAATATGAGGTCACACCTGTACCGTATGTCTGTTTTGACTGGTCAGAAATGTGGTCCTGCACACATGAGTAAAGAAATTTCAGCAATGTGGTGCTCCTAACTTTACGTGTATGTAGCTTAGTAGTAGGAAATGGATCGCACTCAATTTTTCTTTATTTATTTATTTATTTCTTCGAACTTTATCTAACCAGGAAGGTCATATTGAGGTATGAAACCTCTTCTTTCATACCAGGGAGTCCTGGCCAAGACGGCATTAAGACAGTGGAGGCACATGCATATTATGACATAAAAAACAGATTTAAAAAAAAAAAGCACACGTAAGGATATAAGACATATCAGACATAGGGGAAAACAAAATAGACACTGGACAAGACTAACAAGTAAGACCATCAAGCACTAAACAGTAAGAACTAACAAACTAATAAAATCTGACATAAAAAACTGAGTTTAAAAGCAGTGACACTCCTCTACTAAAGTTGTTTTTAAAAGATTTTTAAATCTTTAATTTCTTATTTCTTGTTGTTTTCTTTTTATTTTAACATTGCAGGGACTAACGTTTCGGCTGCACAGAGCCCTCTTCAGTGTCACGTCTGTCATATCAGTCCCTGCAATGATTAAATAAAAAGAAAAGAACAAGAAAGAAGACAAAACTGAGTGCGATCCATTTCCTAACTACTAGATTACTTCAGAGACGCACCAACAAGACGGAAGAGCGCGGTGTGTGGAAGATAACGTGTATGTAGCTTTAAAAAAACCTATAGGCAAACAGCTGCAATCAGCATAAGCACAAAGGTACAGTACAACTTAGTCTAGAGCCCCATTACCGATCTGCATGTTGAACTGGACACAGTGCAGGGGCACACAAAGACATGCACACACACACACACACACACACAAACACACACACACACACACACACACACACACACACACACACACACACACACACACACACACACACACACACACACACACACACACACAAACACACACACACACACACACACACACACACACACACACACACACACACACACACACACACACACACACACACACACACACACACACACTCTCACACACACACACACACACACACACTAACTTTAACTGTACACAGCGCAGGGGCAGCGACTCTTGTTAAATCCCCCCCATTCCTAATAAACTCCTCCCCCTCCTCTATCGCCTCTTAAATTGCCCCTTAAATACACTGGCCCCCTCTCTTACCCCTATGTGACCTACAGTTGACCTTTTTGAGGGTTCAAATGCCCTTTACATGGGGGCAGGTCATATTGTAGAATCTATAGTCCTCCACTATACTACTATCCTTGTGTAAATACATTGTGGATCTATTTTCAATAGTTAGCCTGTTGAATTACATGACATTACATAGTAGAGCAGAGTAACTTAACCCTATCCAGACTGGGCTTTTTTGGCATTCCTGGGACGGGGGGGGGGGGGGCTCTTTTGACCCCCCCCCCCTCATAACTTAGGAACCGAATGGCGTATGACCACCAAACTTGGAGGGGATGATCTTCAGCCAAAGATCTATGAATGACATCAGTTTGGTGTCATTATTGGATATTATGACGTCATTATGACGTCATTTCCTGCTTTTATTGCCCAAAATGTCACCTTAATGTATTTTCCATTTAACTTGGGTAATGCACATCAATTTTGGTTATTATGTGCATCAGACCAAATGTTCACAAAAAATATGAAAAGTGATGATGATGAGGCTTAGATTAGTGATTTTTGGTCAGGCGTACCTGTCAGAAAACCGTTGCCATGGCAACAACACAAATGATAAACCTAATCTTTTGGTATCACATTGTAGCCAACTTCATTCTAGGAAAAGTCACAAAGTTTCGTATTCATAGCTTTAGTCATTCAGGAGTTATACGACATCAAAGTTGGTGCGAGCACTTTTAGTCCCCCCCCCCCCCCCCCCCCCCCCCCGGTCTGGATAGGGTTAATTGACTTCCGCGAAGGAAATTACATTTAGCTGGTGCTAAATGAGACTTACAGATATTTACAGGGTATTGGTTACAGTCCCTGGAACAACGTGGAGCAATGTGGGGTCGCGTGCTCAAGGGCACTTCAGCCATGGACAGAGGTGTAGGGAGAAGTGAGGGTGGGATTCGAACCTGCAACCCTGTGATCCACAGTCCAACTCCCTTACCATTACCATTACACCATGGCCTCCACAATGACACCCTATACAGGGGGCAGTCATGGGTAAGCGGTTAGGACGTCAGACTTGTAGACTAAAGGTTGCTGGTTCAACTCCCGACCCGCCATTTATTAAGCAGTGCTCTCCTCCATGACTGAGGGGACCCTGAGCATGGTACCGTCCCACCGCAATGCTCCCTTGGGGCGCCATTTGGGGGCTTCCCCCATGCACGGGTGAAGCAATTTTGCAATTTCGTTGTGTGCAGCGTGCAGTGAACACTTGTGTGCTATGGAGTGCTGTGTCTTAAATGACAATGGGAGTTGGAGTTTCCTAGTTGGGCTTTCCCTATGCAGGAGGCAGGGCATATTCCAATGTCTGCATTCCTTGGCTATGCCACAATAACCAATGTAGTCCAGGGCTATTCAATTGGCGGGCCAAGGGCCACATGCGCCCAGATGCAGTCCACATGGACCCCAACTGTAGCAGCATACATTTCAGTTTTGATACTAAAGTAAGTGGTTTTCTGGTATATCTCCTGCTTGTCTTGTACATTCACATTGAAGTTGGTTAGGTTTTAGGTTAGAAGAACACGTTTAAAAATTGTTTGACTACTGATTTGAAGAGTCATTTCAGTGTTAGTGATAACTGTAAATGTGCGGCCCGACTCAAGCTCCTGGTTTTGAAATATGGCTCAGATGAAATTCTAACGGAATAGCCCTGGCATATTCCAATGCCTGCATTTCATGGCTATGCCACAACAGCCACTGTAAGTCTTTTATAAAAACAGTAGAATTCATATTACAGTCCACAGCTCTCAACCACAAATGCCTCCTATTGATCTTTTCATGAATGCCTTTACCGCTGTTTACAGTTTTTAGATTACATTTTGGCAGACGCTTTTATCTAAAGCAGTGTTTCTCAAACTTTTTCAGACCGAGGCCCACTTTTTCCCCAAAAAAAATTATCGGGGACCACCTGTCATCTGAATTGACAGTTGATGGATGCTAATTTGACACTGCTAATTTTTATGCAGATCACTTACTTTTTATTCACATTATAAGCCTTTCTTATTGTGTTGAAAACATGGAAATGTTACAAATATAGCCTACTGTTAGCTTATCTTGGAAAATTAGAAATCCCCTCGCGGACCACCTGAGCTCTGTCGCGGACCACTAGTGGTCCCCGGACCACACTTTGAGAACCACTGATCTAAAGTGACTTGCAAGTTGCAACCAATGATGTAATCACAGCATACAGCACTTACAGATACAGAGTGCACAGGAAATAAACAGAACAGGAAGTGTAGATACGGCTAGCAGTAGATCAAACTCAGAGTGAAGAGGATGGATGGGGTCATCTAAAATGTTTGTTGTTTTCCTGTGAACTGCAGTCCTGTATAGGCTGTCCAGTGGTTTTTGGGGTCTTCCTATGATCTTTCCTGCCATTTTCACCACTCTGGACAGCCTGTTCTTGTTCAGCAGGGTGAGGTGGCCATACCAAACAGAAATGTTGTAGGTAAGGACACTCTCTATTAGGCTTACGTATGTCCTCTCCAATATGTTGCAGCTTACTCCAAAGCCTCTCAGTTTCCTGATTAAAACTAACCGTTGATTGGCCTTTTTGCATATTGCATCAACATTATCTGTGAAGTTAAGCTTGCAGTCAATATATGTGCCTAGATACTTAAAACAGCTGACAATTTCAACATTTTGATCAGAACTATCCCACAAGTCACTCCGGTTCCAGATATGAGATTGGGCCTCAGTGTTTCCTGTTTGGGGGAAAGCTGATACAGTTGTCATGACTCATGACTTATGACTTGTGTTTGGGTTTGTACTTATGTAACACACATATGCACACATGCAGTACGGTACATGGGCACACACACACACACACACACACACACACACACACACACGCACACACACACACGCACACGCACACACGCACGCACGCACGCACGCACGCACGCACGCACACACACACACACGCACGCACACACACACACACACGCACGAACACACACACACGCACACACACACACGCACACACACACACACACACACACACTCAAACACACACGCACACACACACACACACACACACACACACACACACACACACACACACACACACACACACACACACACACACACACACAGGCACGA
>NC_085871.1:50794269-50796769 GCF_034702125.1 Engraulis encrasicolus | reverse complement strand
ATGTATACAAAAGGATTAAAATGGCCATAATGCAGTGAATTCCCTGTGGTGTGACTCCATTTTCCTGCGGTGTGACATGCCTATGCTATGTGTTGATGCAGGACACATTTTCCCAAAAATGGCAAAAATAAGGTGAAATTCCACAGACCACTAAGTGCTTTATTTTTTTCTATTTTTTCCAATTTTTATCCATCATTTTTTTTCAGGAATTTGAAAAACTTTTTTTTTTTTTTGCGTTACGCCCTTAACACTAGAACTACCACGGAGGGGTCAATTGACCTTTTTACCTAAAAGCCCCACAAGGGGGTCATTTGACCCTTTGGACCCCCTGCGGACACTCCTTTTGTTGTGGAAATGTGACTGTTAGCAGCTCACAGCTGTCACTTGAGACACAGAGTGTGTGTGTGTGTGTGGATCATTTCCAATGCCTGTTGAGTGCTGTATCTCTGCATCTTCGTTCCTTGGAGAGGAGCTTCTTTCACCACAACATTTTTGAGGGAAATTAAGCAGTAGTCCACATGTACTGGTATTTATCCATCTAACAATTGCCAGGTTGCATTCACATGAGTCGTTATGGTCACATGGCATGGGAGATTCACACGTTACAGTTTTTCGATTGGTTTGGCTAATTTCTCGAAACTGAGATGACATTCTCAAAACACGGACAAATCCCCAAACCAACTTGCAATTTCCCAAAACAGAATGGCATTTTTCATTGCTTTCATCAGATATCAAATGCTTTGTACATGTCTCAAATGTTTAGTACATCTCTGCAGATGGATATGTACAAATACCCTTCAGTTGACACATTCAGCATACATTCAGCACATTTTCCAAATAAATTTACCTTGCTTATCTAAACGAATTAGACAATTCTCAGTCTAATGGTTGCCCTCTCCAAAACACGTCAGCATTATTTCATTGTGTAAGTCATCATATGCAAAGTGGTCTACGTAGTTCCCAAAACTGTCAAGGACATCATATTTTAAGAATTTCATTACATAGTAAATTCATGACAGTGTTCAACAGGTCAGATGGTATTGTAACTTTACTAGTTAGTAGAAAATAATTTTACAACCGTGTATACTACAGTTTCCATGTTATTTGGCTAATTTCATGACATTTTTTCAAACGACATTCTGTTTTGAACAATTGCTAGTTGCTTTGGCATTTGTCCATGTTATCTCTGTTTTGAGAAATGAGCCAAACCCATGAGAAACCTGTGATATATGGGCATTACTTTCTGTATATGAATTTACAGTAAAGAAAGTTCGTTCCTTGGTAAATTATCTGTGTTGTCAAACTTCAATAGTTTCACTCACTTTTCATTTTTATACATAGTCGAAATCTGTTAGCTGAACGTAGATAAAACACCTAACCATTTTGACTGGCAGTGCTTACACAATGGCAAAGGGACATTGGCCCTCATTTATCAAACTTGCGTAGAAACCATCGCAGAAATGAGCGCAGATCTCGTCGTACGACGAAGCTCACGTGAGATTTACTAAACATGTGTACCTCTCCAATCTCATCGTAAGAGCGAGCGGCTGTTGATAAATCCAGCGTCTGAAAACCATCGTCATTAGAATAATCACACCTTCTCTAAAACGGCGGGAAGGAGACCGCACCCCTGAATTTGCGACATGGAGAGACGCAAACCGGCTAAAACATCCACGTTTCTGGTTGACTGACAGCTTGAAATCGGGCTTTACGCGACGTAGACAACAAAATAACACGTGGAAGTAATCAACAGCAATAGTCAACAGTGTTTCAGTTCTCAATATGGAAGGGGTAGAGATTGATGTCCACATAATTATGGTTACAATGTTTGATTGACTACAGTAGACATAATGAAGATATTTTTAATGAACATTTTTATTATTTTTTTAAATGTATGATGATAAACTTTTTTGGTAAACGAGGTCAAGAAAAGGGTCCAACGTGAAACTGGCCAACAAACAGTGCCCAAACCTGTTGGGGAAGGAGAGTTGTACATGTCCAGTGCGCTGTCCTTCTCGCGCTCATGTGCGCCCTGCTTCTCTCCTGCGCTTCAGTCCTTCGAGGGGATAGGTCTTTTACCACCTACTATAAAGTGTTATCGGACACACGCGTGTCTGGTGTAGTCCTATATTCGGATAGTAGTTGTGTGCGATCAAACGCCGAAACTCAACCGGGAGATTATTAGGCTACTGTAGGCTATGTATTGATTGATGTGCGCATGAACTCCCAGCTGTTAAAAAAGAAGGGACGTCGGTCATTGATCCCACGACTGAAGGCACATTCCAATACGAGGCTGTAGGCTATATTGCACAAAATAATTCACACATCACGTCAAATCACAAATTAAAAGTCTCTTGCAGTTGTTGACCTATATGCCAAATTAAGGCAGCGCTCCCAGGAAGGGTGCACCAATTCAAATAAGTAGACGTTGTAGCCAAAATATACAATCTAATAATTTTGTAATTATGTAGGCCACATATTTATGATAATGAGTTGTTGC
>NC_085871.1:50766769-50769269 GCF_034702125.1 Engraulis encrasicolus | reverse complement strand
TCCCTCTCTGTCTCTCTCTCTCTCCCTCTCCATCTCTCTCCCTCTCTCTCCCTCTCTCTCTCCCTCTCTCTTTCTCTCTCTCTCTCTCTCTCTCTCTCCCTCTTTCTCTCTCTCTTTCTCTCTCTCCCTCTCTCTCCCTCTCTCTCTCTTTCTCTCTCTCTCTCTCTCTCTCTCTCTCTTTGAGGGATTTAACCGAGGTGTCATTGAGAAGGAATTTGGATGTGGGGTTTGTGTCCATAGACCAGATGAAGGCCTTTGATATGCTGGGACATGGTTACCTTTTTAATGTCTTAAGGGCTTTTGGGTTTGGGGAATATTTTATTTCTTCTGTTAAACTTTTGTATACTGGGGCATCTTTGTTAATTAAAGCTGGGGGTGGGCTAAGTTGTCCTGTACAGATGAGGAGGGGCATTAGGCAGGGCTGTCCACTTTCAGGGCAACTGTACAGCCTTGCAATTGAGCCACTGTTATGCCTGTTAAGAAGGACGCTAAAAGGTGTGGTAGTGCCGGGGGATCCTACTGGGGCAAGGATTTGTGTATCTGCCTATGCCGATGATGTAACTGTGTTCATTGCAGAAAGGAATGATGTATCTGTTTTGTGTCATGCCTTAGACATGTATGGGAAAGCATCATTGGCAAGGGTGAATTGGGAAAAGAGTGAGGGTTTTTTGGTGGGGGATTGGGGGAGAGGGGGGGGCGCCTTTGTTACCTGGGGGGGTAAGGTGGGGTGGTAGGGAGGGCTTGAAGTGTCTTGGGGTGTTTTTGGGTACAGAGGGCTATAAGCAAAGTAATTGGGTGGGTCTGTTGGATAAGGTGACGGCGAAACTATCCAAATGGAATTGGCTTTTACCCCATCTATCCTACAGGGGAAGGGTTCTGGTCATTAATAACCTGGCCGCCTCCACACTCTGGCATAGACTGTCTGTTCTGGAGCCACCCGCTCAGCTGGTGAAGGAGGTTCAGAGCAGGTTTAAAACAACTTCTTCTGGTCAGGACAACATTGGACCCCAGCGCCTGTGCTGTACCTTCCGCTGGTGGAAGGTGGGCAGGGGCTGGTTGATGTGAGTAGTCGACTAGGCGCCCTTCGTCTACAGGCGGCACAGAGGCTGCTATATCGGGCTGATGTCGTGTGGGCAGGGGTTGCCTGCTCTCTGCTAAAGGAAGCAACGGTGATGGAGTACGACAAGCAACTGTTCCTGCTCAAGCTTGAGGAGGTGGACTTAAGCAAACTGACCCCCTTTTACAGGTCGATGCTGCAGGCCTGGCAGAAGGGTCTCAGTGTGAAGAGGGACCTTGTGAATACAGAGGACTGGGTTATGGGGGAACCCTTGTTTCACAACAGCCTGATCAGGGCCAGAACTCTGTCATCTGCCAGCATCCAGAGCTGCTTGGTGGCGGCAGGCGTCTGTGTCCTGGCTCATCTAAGAACAGAGGGCGGCTGGGAAACGGCGGCCTCTCTGCAACGGAAAACTGGGATGCGCTCTCAACGACTTCTGGAGAGGGTGTTGACAGAGGTCAAATCAGCGCTTCCAGGGGCCTGCAGGAAAGCTCTGGAGTCAAGGTCACCAGGAAACTGGGAGGTGCACTATCGATGCCCTCCGCTGATGGTCGTACCTGCAACGGAGGGGACAGGAGAGAGCCAGGGCGGTCCGGATCTGTCGGGTCTGTCAGGAGCAAGCTCTTTCCAGGACCTGACTGGTAAAGTACTGTACATGAGCTTTGTGAAAGTGCAGCACCGGCTGATCCTGAGGAGGGGTACAGAGTCAAGGTGGTCGGGGGTTTTTGGTCCAGAATTTTCCCTTAGAGGATGTTGGAGGTCCTTTTATAAGCCTCCGATTGAAAAACGTGTAGCGGACCTTCATTGGCGGCTCGCTCACGGGGCTATTGCCACAAATAGACATGTTGCGCACCTAAATCCAACAGTAGAGGAGAACTGTCTTTTTTGTGGGGGGGAGGAAACTGTCATGCATTTATTTTTTAATTGTGTGAGGCTTCGGGAACTTTTTGTTTTTCTTGCACCTTGGGTCTCAAAATTGGGGGAGGTGTTTTCTCATGAGTTTTTTATTAGTGGGCCGGTGTACAGTGTGAGGAGGAGGAGCGAAGTGTGTTTAGTCAACTTTTTGTTGGGTTCAGCCAAACTTGCAATTTGGAAGACAAGGAAGAATAAGATGTTGGGGGTGGGTTCCTGTGACCCAGTGGAGGTCTTCAAGGGCTTGGTGGCTACCCGGGTGAAAATTGAATATGCATACTACAAGTTGGTTGATGACATGGACTGCTTTACGGACACATGGGGGGTGGGGGAGGTGCTATGTCACACTGCAGCTGATGGGATTGTGGTTTTAAATGTTTAGGGGGGGGGGAGTTGGGGGGGGTTTGACCATTGAGAATGTAAGTTGCGGCCTGGCATTGTAACACGTTTGACAATGAGTCAATAAAGGACTTGTTAAATCTCTCTCTCTCTTTGGAGTTCTCTCTCTCTCTCTCCCTCTTTCTCCCTCTC
>NC_085871.1:50757384-50759169 GCF_034702125.1 Engraulis encrasicolus | reverse complement strand
TCTCCCCCACCCCCACCCCCATATATACAGCACAGAGTCATACAGCACATGAAAAACATACCCCGACTCCAACTCTGGAACTACACCCTAACTCTCTACAGAAGGAGGTCTGTTCTATTGTTTTTATATTGTTTTACACACGTTTACTACCTTAGATCTAAACTTTCTTAACTTCTGTCCATACATTTGGTCCAACTCTTTAAAACAATACAATAATAATGAGCACATTACATATTAGTTGCTGGAACATTCAAGGACTCTACTCCTCTACTTTTGGCATTAAGAGTATCCAGCCAGAGTTTCTGGAAAATATTGAAAATGTTGACATACTTATCCTTACCGAAACATGGTGTCGCACTGACATGCAAACCCACTGTCCCAAAGGGTACCACGAAATTGTAATCCCTTCACTTAAAAACAAAAATATAAACCATGGTAGAGACTCTGGAGGAATTTTGGTGTGGTACAGAGAAAAATTGGCCAACCACATTTCAATCACCCAAACTGGAAAATCACACTGTTGGGTTGAATTAAAAAGTAACAGTGGGATGCTAACAAACAACCTGTACCTGTGTGCCATATATATCCCCCCAATTGACTCCCCATACTATGAAGAAGAATATATGAACAACCTGTACACAGACATCAGCCATTTCCAGGCCCAGGGAAATGTGCTGCTCTGTGGGGACCTTAACGCCCGAACTGGCAGCGAAATTGACTTCCTTGACACACAAGGTAATATCCATGTGTTTGGTCAAAATCACATGCACCTCTCACCAAACCTGCTCCAGAGAAACAGTCTTGACCATGTCATCAACAAAAATGGAAAGGAATTAGTGCACCTCTGTCGAACCTTAGGTCTGTATATGCTTAATGGCAGGATCAGAGGTGACTCTTTAGGGAGGTTTACATGTTGTTCACACCCTTGGAGCTAGTGTAGTTGATTACGCAGTCACTGACCTGGACCCCAACTCCTTCAGGGCATTCACTGTCAGGCAGCAAACTCCACTCACAGATCATAACCAAATTAATGTCTTTCTAAAAATTGCGCATCAACCCACATGGAACCAATCAGGTTAATTAAGATCAACAAGCCATACAAATGGACCCAAGACAGTCCTGAAAATTTTCTGAACGCTCTAAATTCTGCCAAATTAAAAAGCACTATTGAGTTCTATAACTCAAAAGTTTTCGAAATCAGTGAAGAAGGTGTCAACAATGCCACCGAGGAGCTGAACAGGATATTCCTCAAAGCAGCACATACAACAGGCATGAAAAAGAGCAACAAAAAGCGAGTGAAAAATAAAATTGAAGAAGTATGGTTTGACAATGAATGCAAACAAATTAGGAAAAAATTGAGACTACTGTCAAATCTGAAACATCACCACCCTGATGACGCAAATTTTAGAAAGGACTATCACGGCACACTTAAACATTACAAATGGCTGCTGAGAAAGAAAAAACAAAACTACACCAACACAACCCTTGACAAAATTGAAGAATCTTTAAATACTAATCAATTCTGGGAGGTGTGGAATGGTTTGAGTAAAACAAAGTCCCCAGACTTACCAATACAAGATGGTGAAATCTGGAGAGCACATTTTGAAAATCTGTTCAAAGAGATCCCTCCCCATGAACTACATTCAAATTACAAAACAATCAGAGAAAAGTTACTATCCTTTGAAAACACAATTAAAGATAGCCAAAATCCTCTAGACTTCCCAATAACTGAATTTGAACTTGAACGCAAAATTAAACATCTAAAAGCGAATATAATAAATAATC
>NC_085871.1:50737384-50739884 GCF_034702125.1 Engraulis encrasicolus | reverse complement strand
TCTCTACATGTGCAGATTGCTGGCTGGTTATTTTAAGTCCCACACCTCAATACGACACACACACACACACACACACACACACACACACACACACACACACACACACACACACACGAGCACACGCTCAAACACGCACAGACACACACACACACACACACACACACACACACACAACACACACACACACACACACACACACACACACACACACACACACACACACACACACACACACACACACACACACACACACACACACACACACACACACACACACACACACACACACACCTCAACACGAGAGTGTCAAATGTGATACAAGTTCTGCATTATAGTGCTTTTGCACAGTGTCTACACCCCTCACATTTCTGCAGATTTCTAAGTACCTATATCTTTTAATTTAGTGAAAAAAAAGTGTGAAAGCCCATTGGGAAACTCCAACTCCCATTGTCATTGTGACACAGCACTCCACAGCACACAAGTGAACACTGCACACTGCACACAACAAAATTGCATTTATGCCTCACCCGTGCAAGGGGGCAGCCCTCAGTGGCGCCCCATGGGGAGCAGTGCGGTGGGACGGTACCATGCTCAGGGTACCTCAGTCATGGAGGAGGACGGGGGAGAGCACTGGTTGATTACTCCCCCCACCAACCTGGCGGGTCGGGAGTCGAACCGGCAACCTCTGGGATGCAAGTCTGACGCCCTAACCGCTCACCTATGACTGCCCATAGTGCCCATAGTTAACCCTTTTACTGCCGTCGTCGCAAAATTGCGACAGGTCGCGGTATTGAATTAGGTGGGCTGTCACGTCGAATAGAGTGTAAAATCTTGTCCATACTCCTTTCCACTGGGTGGCAGACATGTGGTACTTCAATCCTTTCTAAGAATTTCGACCCCTCTTAGTGCATTTTTTTCTAGTAATTTCCATCTGAAAACCCAGACGCGGAAGTTGCGTTGCAAGTCACTATTTCAAAACAAAGGAGGATCGGCGTTGTGAGATTGTGCACATAATTTCCTCTAATTCAAGCCCAAATACATTCTAAATGCAATTTGTCTTTGTGGTTTATGTTTAGTGACATTATATTTTCTCACAAGTTGATTGTATATGTGTAGACATTTATAATATGGCCTTAGACAATGCGTCTCCTATTGCTAGCTTAGCCGTGGCTACAGAGAAGAACAGCCAATTCGAATAGGCAGTGAAATAGATCCCCTTGCCAAACACAGGGAAACATGGCGTCAGTTTTACATACATAAACAGTTTTTACAAACATAACTGATCCTAACCATAACTCAATGGAAAGTTTCGGGATTGAGAGAAGAGGTTTGTTTGGAGACTTCATTAGGTAGGGGAGTTCCCATTTGAACACACGCGACGCGAAGGCGAAGCCCTGTTCCAGGCGAGCTGAACGCATGCGACTGGTTTCATTCACTGAATAAATCTGAAGCAAGTTGGCCTGCCCCCAGACGACAACTTGTCATGATGTTTTGTGTGCAATGCAATTGCGTATTTCGCCCCTCAAGTAATTGCAGCCATTATTATAAGAAAAAAGATGTTGCTGCTGAGATTGCAACACAGACGATCAATCGGCTGTTTGGGACCTCGCCTGTCAAACACAGAAACACGGTGTAGACCTAAGAAACATGATCCTGAACACAAACTAAAGAACATTTGCGGGGTTGTGAGAATGTGTTTGCTTGGCGACTTGTAAATGGTTACGGGGGATTTCCTTAGAACATGCGAGAAGCGTTTATTGTCATCCAAACCCACAGGGCGATATGCGTAATTTCACTGAATAAACCTCTAAATAGGCAACCACTATTTCTATGTCGTGCGTTTTATATGCAATACAATGCCATATGTCGCCCCTAAAGTGATTGCAGTCATCATGTGTTCATCGAAATAGGCTATATTTCACTTGGTGGTGAACTTTGACGTGCGTCTTCCCCTAAGCTGGAGTAGGCAAAAAAGCTAAAACATAAAGATAACGTATGTCATTTCCCTCTATGAAAGACCGTAAGGAAAACCACCAAATAATGGATTATCCTGTTAGACGTTGTACATCCCGTAGAAATTCGATACATGGCTTGGGGAAATATCCGCGTTTTTTTTTTTTTTTTTTTACCGTTGCGCACGGCGAAATGAAGACGCATATCCTATAACACGAATATTTTAGACTTGTTGAAAACTGGGCTGGTCGCCGTGGTTGGACTGTCTTTATTAGAGTTTGTCATGTCACTAAAGCAGCATGGAAGAGGGGGCGGAACCGGAGAGACTGGAGAGGAAAGCGCTGCGCTATGCGTGAGGGGAGATGGTGCCGCTTCTAATCGCCTTCAGATAGCCGACTTTAGGTGTTACTTATAAAGTATAGGCCTACTATAACGTGACAACGTCGGCCTAATTGGGCTGTGTGTACTTTCGATCCATGTCTGTATGCCTAACAGTAGCCTATGATACCAAAATGAATAGAAGCAGTTTATAAGTCAATAGAGCTGA
>NC_085871.1:50686868-50694368 GCF_034702125.1 Engraulis encrasicolus | reverse complement strand
ATATTGGGAAGAGACAAATTCAGGTGTGTTCTGCCAGCAGTACACCACAAACCGCACTGACGAACTGAGGAGGAAAGCAAAGGCCCTGGAGGAGAAGATCCTGAGCCTCTCAAGGAGGGAGGGGACTGATGCCGCTGGGGCCATTGAAAAACAACAAAGTGCTGCTGAGGAACCTATGGGAGGAGAGGGGCCGTGAAGCGATGGTACGAGCGCGGTTTGCCCAGCTGAACAGTATGGACATGCCTACATCCTATTTCTTTTCATTGGAAAAGAAGTCAACTGAGAGGAAGCTGATGACACATCTTAAATTGCCAGATGGAAGTCATACCGTGGATGCTAATAGGATTATATCCCAGGTCTTGGACTTCTACCAGAACCTTTACTCCTCGGAGCCTTGTGAAGCAGAGGCCAGGCGGGCACTATTGTTGGGTGTTCCACAGCTGCCTGAGGAGGACAGGGAAGAACTGGATCACCCTTTGTCTCTCGCTGAACTGACGCGTGCGGTGAATGAACAATCAGCTGGGAAGTCACCTGGGCTAGATGGCCTGCCAGCGGAGTTCTACCAGGCCCTGTGGGGAGTCATCGGGCCAGACTTGCACGAAGTATTTCAGGAGAGCATGAAGAACAATTTATTGCCCCTGAGCTGCAGGAGGGCAGTAATCTCGCTGCTCCCCAAGAAAGGTGATTTAGGGTGCCTTAAGAACTGGCGGCCAGTCTCTCTGCTTGGGTCAGATCTAAAGATACTTTCCAAGGCCCTAACCAACAGACTTAAAGCAGTCCTGGGAAAGGTTATCCACCCAGACCAGTCCTACTGCATCCCAGGGCGTTCCATCTTTGATAGCCTCTTCCTCATCAGAGACATGCTGGGGCTGGCCCAGGGGCACCAGCTGGACATGGGGCTAGTCTCCTTAGACCAAGAGAAAGCTTACGACAGAGTCAGCCACAGCTACCTCTTTGAGGCCCTAGGGGCCTTTGGGTTTGGGCCCTCCTTTGTGTCATATGTCAGGCTGCTGTACACAGAAGTATACAGCCTGGTGAAAGTTAATGGAGCAGTGACACGTCCTTTTAGAGTAGGTAGAGGCATCCGACAGGGCTGCAGTCTATCTGGTCTCCTCTATACAATTGCCATTGAGCCACTGCTGATACAGCTGAGGAGGAGTCTTCAGGGTCTCACAGTTCAACGTTCCATGGCGGAGGAGAGAACTGCAGTGAAACTCATCGCCTATGCTGACGACGTCACAGTGATAATAAGGTCACAGGAGGAAGTTGCAGCGTTGCTCTCTTCACTGGATATATTTGCCAAAGCCTCCTCTGCGAAGGTGAATTGGGGGAAGACTGCATCGTTTCTTCTGGGGGGTTGGCAAGACCAACCACCTCCGCGCCTCCCAGTACAACAACAATGGGGCAGGACTGGACTTAAAATTCTGGGGGTGTGTTTTGGGTCAGAGCAGTACATGGAGAAGAACTGGGATGGACTGGTTGATAAAGTAACCGGTAAGCTTCGGCGGTGGGAGTGGATCAAGCCCCAACTGTCATACAGAGGTCGCGTGCTAGTTGTCAACAATCTGGCAGCTTCAATGTTGTGGCACAGGCTGACAGTTTTGGATCCTCCTGCTGAGCTTGTCTCAAGCTTGCAGAAGGTATTTGTCAACTTCATCTGGGACAGCAATCACTGGCTGCCCCCTGGCCTACTGTACTTACCGGTAGCAGAGGGGGGGCAGGGCCTGGTGGACATATCGGCGAAAGTGAAAGCAATGAGACTGCAGTCGGCACAGAAGCTGTTGTACGGTGAAGACAAGCCATGGGTGGATTTTGGCCGAGCAACACTTAGGGCAGCTACCCGAGGCTTCTTTGACCGGCATGTGTTCTTACTGTCCCACAGTGAGCTTGTTCAGGTCACACCGCACAGCTTCTATGGCTCGGTGCTGAAGGCCTGGAGTTTATTCACAACGGCAAGAGAAGAACATTTTGGACTGGAGGAGCCTCTCTTCTCTAACACCTTCTGGGTCAAACAGCCTGTAACTCAGAGCAGTGTTACTCAACTCTTGCTGGGAGCAGGAGTAACAAAGTTAAAGGACCTCATTGACCAAAGGGAGGGGTCCTGGCGGTCAGCTGAAGACTTGGCCTCTACACTTGGGGTTAGGTCCCTGAGGATGGTGGAAGGCCTTCTGAGGGGGTGGAAAGATGGCATGACAGCCTGCTCTGCTGGCTTTGTAGACAGTGTGCTTAATGGGGGGTCGGCGGAGACTGAATGCCCAGACATAAAAATTGCTGCTAGACAAGCTATGCCGGGCAATAGGGATGGGCAGCTGTTAACCAATCAGGGACTACAAGCTGTTAGTTTTAAAGCTGTTGAGAAAAGGACATTGTACAATCTGATTGTTAAGTGTTTGCATTTTAACGTTCTTAAAGACCGACCAGACACTAAGTGGAGGGCACACCTTTCCAGTAGTCAGGTAGCACCTCCAGCATGGAGAACACTCTATAAAGGCCCATTACCGAAACGCTCAGGTGACCTTCAGTGGCGTGTGCTGCACTGTGCCTTAGCCACAAAGGTCTTTGTTGCTAAACTTAGACCTGATAAATCTAGTGTTTGTGGGGTCTGCAATGTACCTGATAATGTGTTTCACATGTTTTGTGACTGTGTTAAGCTGCATGCTCTTTTTACCCTGCTGGACAAACTGTGTAGCCGCTTTGGCCTCCGCTTCTCTAAGGAGGTTTTCATTTTCTTGGAGTCAAGTACTCCAAGAAAATGGGACTAATGTGCACAGTGGTGAACTTTCTGATGGGGCAAGCCAAGTTGTGCATTTGGAAATGTAACAGACTGGAGGAAGAGGGGTGTGTGGGGGACCGGGTGGGAATGTTCAAGGCCTTGGTTGAGTCCAGGATCACTGTGGAGCATGCCTACTACCAGGCTATTGACAACCTTGAACTATTCGATAAGAAGTGGTGTGTGGATAAAGGGGTGTGGACAGCTAATGAGGGTGGTGGGTTAAGGTTTCTTTGGTAAGGGGTGTTTTTAATGGGGTAGGGTAGGGTGGGATGGGAGGTGGGGTTGTTGTGGTGGTTGTGTGGGCCATGGTTGGTTCAATAAAGGGATTTTAAAAGTCAAAAGTCTCTCTCTCTCTCTCTCTCTCTCTCTCTCTCTCTCTCTCTCCCTCCATCTCTCTCTCTCTCTCCCTCCATCTCTCTCTCTCTCTCCCTCCATCTCTCTCTCTCTCTCTCTCTCTCTCTCTCTCTCTCTCTCTCTCTCTCTCTCTCTCTCTCTCTCTCTCTCTCTCTCTCTCACTCCCTCCCTTCTCGTTTCTCTCTGTCTCTCTCTCCCTCTGTGTATCTATCACTCTAACTCCCTCTCCCTCCCTCCCTCCTCATTTGTCTCTCTCCCTCCATCTGTATCTCTCTCTCTCTCTCTCTCTCTCTCTCTCTCAGCCATGGCTATCAACACACTACAGTAGAGATAGTAATGAATAGATCCTGTATTTCCTTTATCCTCCTCATGAATGGTATTCTAGCCTATAATAATGGATTTCCAGTCAAATAAAAATATGCTAGACTAAGATAGAGTGCTATTGACAATACTGTAGCCATGGTAATGAATAGAGCTTTTATTCTCTATGAGTGATACTGTACAATAATGGATTTCCATTCACATACAGTGAATTATATGTGTATGCTGATAGAGTATTATTGATATAGACAAATAATTAATTAATTAATTAAATAATTAATGATAAACAATTAATTACAGCTGCTACATTTCTTACGGGTTCTGAGGTTTTTGTACAATGACAACAAAGACTGCTACTGCTGATCACGAACACATACGCACGGATGCACACATGCACCTACACTCGCACGCACGCATGCATGCATGTATGCATGCACGCACGCACACACACACACACACACACAGCTGTACGCTCCCCATCTGTTCCTCTCAGCACAGTAGAGTTAAGTCCCCATGCAGCTCAATTAATCACATCAGCCTCCCCTATACAGGAGTGTGTGTGTGTGTGTGTGTGTGTGTGTGTGTGTGTGTGTGTGTGTGTGTGTGTATGTGTGTGCGTGCGTGCGTGCGTGCGTGCGTGCGTGCGTGCGTGCGTGCGTGCATGCATGCGTTCGTGCGAGTGTAGGTACATGTGTGCATCCGTGCGTATGTGTTCGTGATCAGCAGTAGCAGTCTTTGTCGTCATTGTACAAAAACATCAGAACCCGTAAGATATGTAGCAGCACTAATTAAATAGTGTCTATATCAATAACTCTCTATCAGCATATAATTCCTCTTCACTGGACAGTGCAGTCACTGGACAATGCACAGCTGCTTGTGTGTGTGTGTGTGTGTGTGTGTGTGTGTGTGTGTGTGTGTGTGTGTGTGTGTGTGTGTGTGTGTGTGTGTGTGTGTGTGTGTGTGTGTGTGTGTGTGTGTGTGTGCCTGGTCAAACAGCAGCAGTAATGTCATTTTCGTCAGGTCCATTAGAGTCAAGAAACACAAGACAAGAACTTCTGAATGCAATTTCTTTATTGAATAGTTATGAATTTTTAGATTTGGTGGTATGGCTCTGTTCATATGAGTCTCCTGGTTTTCCTTGAGCATCACAGAAAGCAGAGATTCAGGGTCACAGCAGCAGCGTAGGGAATGCTCACCCAGTTTGGGGTAGGAGAGCATGGGCGACTGTAGATTTTGTCAGGAGGTAAGGGTATTGTTGCGCTCTAGATGTTACGAAAAATAACTAGGTGTGTGGACCCAAAAGAAGTAAGATATAAGATAGGAGCAGGTTCGCACACTAAACAAGACACCTTTGTGTGACCTTTGTGTGTCCTTTGTGTGACCTTTGTGTGACCTTTGTGTCTTGTTTAGTGTGCGAACCTGCTCCTACCTTATACGACTATTTCCTCCAGTCATTTGCTATCCAGATGTTCTGCCGCCCTCGCTGCCCACTGACCTGGTTTCTCTCAGACTTTATATTACTGTCTTCCCCGCTCTACCTCCTGGACATACAGATGTCTTTCTTTCTCTGTCGGCTGATGTCTTCTACAGCACAGTGCTTTAACCTTGATTACGCTCCGAAATGAATGCAGAAAAAAAAACACAAGACTGGTTATCAACCACAGTATGCTTTAACTTTGGATAGATAATCAAAGAAAGTTTGAAATGAATGCAAACCCCCACACACATTGGACTGGTTAACAAAGGAGCAGGATTTTGAAAATGTTAGTGCATATGTGTATGACATCCCCCTGTTGTGGCCCCTATGAACACAGCTAATGAACACGACATGATATACATTTTATATATTCACAACATTAAAAAAATGATCTCTTTTGCCAATTTATGTGCCCCCCCCCCCTAGAGAAATAATGGCCCCACCTTGTTCCCCCTGGCAATTTCGCTCTAGAACCGTCCCTGTAGGAGAGCAAATAATTCCCCCATGAACAGAGCAGGCAACACAGTGGCTATTTCTCAAAGTGAAGTCAAAGATTTTCTTAAGTAGATCAAGATACATCATCTTAATTCATTTCCTGGATCCATTTCAGGTCGGGTGAACGCCCCTTTAGGAGACCAACGAGTTTGAGAATAAATTACGCCCCTAGAGTACATGTGTGGAAATGAATCCTTAGATCACCGCAATTCCCTTAGCGCTGCACCTGGGATCCCTCAGCCCCTTAGATGGCGATAGTGCACAGTCCATGTTGCTGCCACCAAACGCAACGGACAGAGAAGAAGAAGGGGGGACAACGCCCCCTTAGGAGACCTGACTTTGGCACGTTGTTTTTGCATTGGGTGGGCGGGGTTTGGGATATCTTGGTTTGATGGAGTATCGTTGGTGAAGTGTTCTAGTCTTGCTAGTGCGAGTAATGCCCATTTTTCACAGATTTCACCAAAGGAGTATACAATAACCAGTTCTAAGTGTAATTAATAATTAGATACTCTCGCAAAATAGTTACTCGTATTAAGCCAGGCTCAAACTACACGACTAGCGATTGTGTGTCCGATTTTGGCGTCGGGGTGCACCGCACACTAGAAGAGAATCGCAACTGTCAATCTTGTCGCTGCTCGCAGCCACCGAGACAATGCCCGACGTTCTATTTCCAGTCGCAAATATCAAACACTGTTTGATTTCTACGATTTGCGATCGGCGACTCTTTGACCTGCCAAAGTTCTATCTTAGAACGTCGCTCACGACGAGGAAATCTTTCCCGACAATCGCTTGCGATGGTCCTGAGGGGTAACGTTCTAGCGATTGTCGCAAGGGGGGTTTTCAGCCGAGAATCGGCGCGATAGTCGTGTAGTTTGAGCCAGGCTTTAGCAAGGCTAGAACACTTCAGGGGAAGAAAGGATTCACCGGAGCATCTTCAGATGTGGAAATTAACCTATTTTATTGGGCAAGACTAACGTTTCGACATTCACACGTCTTCTTTAGAGTTCTTTAGAGCGCTTTGCCAATAGTAAAACAAGTTAATTTCCACATCTGAAGACGCTCCGGTGATTCCTCTCTTCCTCTGCATTTACCAAGTCCTTTCCAGAGACGCACCAGATTGTGAAGTGCAGGAGAGCGGAGGATATCTCTCTTTGCTAGAACACTTCACTTTGAGAAACACCCAAAGAGTGGGCTTTGGCATGACAAACACAACAAGGTCGAGCTGGGGAGGTGGTGGGTCACGAAGAGGTGGGTTAACCAGGAGTTGCAAACAAAACAGAGAACTTAGCTGAACTTAAGAGGTGCCAAATTTGAATCTGACCAATGAGAAGCGAAGAAAGTTGTGGATCTAGATTCTAGAACACTTGAGACAAATTGGAAGCAGCAAGCTATTGACCACCGTGGCCTGCCAGAACTAACGCTGTGCTCAATTAATCCAAAGTTTGTCTGTATAAGTCCCTCCTCTTGGCGGCCATCTTGGTGATGTCTTAGCACAGCTTCTTTGGGCAGATATTTCTCTATATTTTCCAATTGGCTCTTTTTGCCACAAAGGTGGCAGATGTGGGAGCACACGCCATATTGGTGTTAGGAATCGCTCCGGTCCATTTATATTTTCTTCAGTGTTTCGTCTCATGTAAATCAGTCTCTGATTAATTAATTATTGTGTGGCCTTGCATGTCCCTTTGTCGTCTGAATGGCGATGAGGCTGCCATCTCCAATCATGACTTGGAAGTGATCAGTAATGGCACTAACATCAGGGACAAATTATAGCACGAGTGGCTAATCATGAATCATGAAGTGCCAGTAATCATGGACCTATCATAGCACATTAATCATGAAACAGTAACAAACCATCACCAAAAATAGCAGTGAGTAGTCATGGAAAATCAATACCCATTAGTGATCAATTATGTTGTTATATTGGCCAATAGTGAGCGATTATGCTGTATTCTTAGCCAATCAAAGCACATCATAGAGTATAAGTGACCAATGATAGCCCACCATGCAGCGTTACTGACCAATCATAGCACATCATGAGACCATCACTGTCCTCAACCTATTGTAGCGCATGATTGGCCAG
>NC_085871.1:50671868-50679368 GCF_034702125.1 Engraulis encrasicolus | reverse complement strand
AACACACACATAAACAAACTTACACAACACAAGACACACACACACATTGCACAGCTTCCTCCAGGTGTCATGAGTTTACACATCGGTTTAATGTCTGCTGTAAACATGAAATAACATGAGGGAGACCCCGCGCCCTTGGCAATCACACACACACACACACGCACATGCACACACACACACACACACACACACACACACACATACACACACACACACAAACACGCACACACACGCACGTACATAGCCTATTCACACACACATACACGAGAGACCCCTCGCCCCTCGACAAACATCACACACACACACACACACACACACACACACACACACACACACACACACACACACACACACACACACACACACACACACACACACACACACACACACACACACACACACACACACACACACACACACACACACACACACACACACACACACACACATACACACACACCTCGCCCCTTGGCAAACATCCAGAGGTGGTTGGGACACCATCTCAACTGGAAGGCAAGATGGAGGGATGTGCTGTGTCTCAAATGGTGCACTCATCAGTACATACAACTTTCCTGATTATCATCGACGTTCAAATCTCTTCGAGACTTGGTCTGACCAATAGCATAACAATTAACGTTTCCCAAATGGCATGGTTGACCCACCTCCCTAGGTTTGCTACTGGTTGACTGGTGTCCAACAAAGTGGGGAGAGTTCCTGATTTTTTCGGGAGATCAGAAACAATATTTACATTGCTCTTGGCCTGACTAGAAGCAACGCCGGTAAGGTGTTGTGTCACTAGGAGGGCGTGGACTGGCTAGCATACTACAGCCCTGCGAAGGCAAACAGCAGTAACTACAGCAGCCTTGAATCTGAGAAAAATACCCTTAGGCCTAACCCTTGAAAGGTGTTCATGTTGTTGTTTCATAGAAGGTGTTCGAGTAATTTTGAGCCGGGCATATAGAGAAATAATTTAAAAAGGAAAAAAATATAGCTCATATTCTCCCTCATGTTCCCTGCATTATGCTCATGAATGTATGTGTATATATTGTTATGGGAGTGAATGATACAGAGAGAGAAAGATAAGGAGACCGTGAAGAAAGTGAATAAACTCAATCCAAGCTCTCGGATTGAGTATATAATAGCCATTGTTGCTATTTGTACCTGGGTGTGAATTGCAATTGATGCTATTTTCACCCGAAAATGTTTACACCCGGGTGTGTATAGCCAATCCAAGGTCTGTTATTGTGCAAGGTTGAAACATTGATGCACAACTGAGGTACCAAACAATATCTGCACGTCTTATTCCCACACAAATCCCCCTCTGGCTTGTCTACTCAACATGTGATCACTATTGTATTGTATTGACCCCAGAACACCTTCTGTAATTGCTAATTTCGACCGAGGGTGAATATGCATCTTAGCAATTTACACCCGGGTGTGAATAGCCATTGTTGCTATTTGCACCCGGATGTGAGTAGCCATTGTGTCTATTTGCACCCCGGTGTGAATATCCATCGTTGCTATTTGCACCCGGGTGTGAATAGCCATTGTTGCTTTTTGCTGCCCAAATATGAAAAGCCGTTGGGTCTGGACGCCTTGTGGAGTCACCTGGAATTCAAATGGGATTCCCTGAAATGTTTAGGGCAGAAAAATCGATCCCAATAAATATCACTATTTTATATAATATAAAGTAATTAATTATGTAATTTACCTGCATACACTGCACAACTGCACACTACATAGAGCCTTTGACTGTCATATATATCTTTTGGTTTAATAGCCTGCAACTTTTTTTGGTGGAGAATTTTTTTTTTATGGGGTAACCAGAAATTGGGGATGTCAAAATGGGAAGAAAATGGGGATGTCCCTTGACAAAAAAATATTGGGAACCTCTGGCTTAAGGAGTAATGTTCTAGAATACTCTATGAGATCTAGAATGCTTTTAGAGTTGTTGTGTTCTAGAATGCTTTTGGAGTTGTTGTATTCTAGAAAGTTTTGGTTGGAGATGTGCAATGTTAAGTGCTGTGGCTGGAGCTTTGCAGCGTGCAAATGCCAAACACACACAAACACACACACACATGCATGCACGCACGCACACACGCATGCACGCACGCACACACACACACACACATAGTCATGACTCAAAGCACTCCTCAAGCACTCGCTGCTTTTTTCCCCACAATCAGAGTCAGATATGCAAGATGAGGTGACCTCTGATATACATGAGCTACACAATTCATCATGTAATTGAGTTTGTGTGTGTATGTGTGTGTGTGTGTGTGTGTGTGTGTGTGTGTTTGTGCGTGTGTGTGTGTGTCGGTGTGTGTGCGTGCGTGCATGCATGTCGGTGTCAGTGTGTGTGTGTGTGTGTGTGTGTGTGTGTGTGTGTGTCGGTGTGTGTATGAGGGTAATTGAGGTGTCATATTCTGATGTGTTAATTAAAATTGGAGCTCAGAGTTCTAATTAACAACTCCCCAACGTCCCACATCAACGTCACTCACACACACACACACACACACACACACACACACACACACACACACACACACACACACACACACACACACACACACACACAAACACACACACACACCAACCTCCCCAGCGTCCTACATCAACCCCCCCGTCCCAACACACACACACAACACGCACGCACGCACTCACCAACGCCCCCTACACAAGCAAACATCAGCACCCCCCCGCTCACACACATCAGCTTCACTTGCACCACATCACCTCGTCTTTCAACACCACCCCATGTTTTCCCTAACTGTCAACTTGGATAAAAGTGTCAGCAAAGTTTAATGGGACACTGTGTTAGATTTTAAGTTGTTTATTTCCAGAATTCATGCTGCCCATTCACTAATGTTACCTTTTTCATGAATACTTACCACCACCATCAAATTCTAAGTATTCATTATGACTGGAAAAATTGCACTTTTCATACATTTTGAATTTCCAAAAATAGCCATTTTTAGCTGCAAAAATGACTCTACTTGGACCATACTACAAAATATGTGTTTATTACTTAGTAAACTTTCATGTAAAGATCAAATTTGGCAATAGGCAGCCCAATTTCAATGAACAGCATAGTTGCAGTACCATATGATACACTGTACACGTTACCTTCCCTGCTCTGCAATACGCAGCCCAACAACCCTTTGTGTGTGTGTGTGTGTGTGTGTATGTGTGTGTGTGTGTGTGTGTGTGTGTGTGTGTGTGTGTGTGTGTGTGTGTGTGTGAGTGTAACGGAGGCTAACTAGCACAGAGTTGGCGTGGAACGTTGGTAAACCTCCCTCCGATAGCCTCATACAGCCTTGTGCCGTTGGGCCGAGAGACTAGTCTCTTGGCCCAGCGGTATCGTACTGTGTCTCCCATTGCCGAACCGTTGTAGTTGACGAGGTCGCACGTTCGATCCCCGAGGGGGGTGATAGTCAAGTGCAGATATGAGTTGACCCCAAAAAAATTCTAACAAAAGGTTTCTCAGTGGTTTCCAGTTGTATCAGATGTACTTAAAAACATACTCAAAGTCTACCAAAATCAAACTTCAGGAAAGGCCTCATTTTCAAGATGGCCGCCGCTAAGCCCTTAAAATGACTGCGGCATGAGAATTAACTTGAAATGACAAAGAACAGTGGTGTTTCAAACATGTTTTGACCATGTAATATTGTAATTAATACATTTGCTTGATAAGTATGTGATTATGAGTACAATTTAATATAAAACAAATTAATTAGGACTGTGTTGTACTGTAAAATTGGTCAAAACCAGGGCCACCATGTGTACGCTGAAACCCTTGTGTTTGTGTTCTTCTGTTGTTGTTTGTTCCATTTTTTTATTTTTTGTTTGTTTAATGTTTTTTCTTATCATCCTTTTTTTTGGACATTTGTTTTTTTTTAACATATTTGGGTGGGAGACGTGACGCCTTGTTTTTTCGTAACATTGGTTAAAAACCTACAAAACTGTTATTTTTCCTCTTAAAAACAAATGTCAATAAAGAAGATGTGGTACATTATGTTTCATA
The DNA here is from genome assembly GCF_034702125.1 of Engraulis encrasicolus. Classification (NCBI taxonomy): domain Eukaryota; kingdom Metazoa; phylum Chordata; class Actinopteri; order Clupeiformes; family Engraulidae; genus Engraulis; species Engraulis encrasicolus. Next base: position 50,675,344 of record NC_085871.1, on the reverse strand, counting down.
TTAGTCTTAGATGAGAAGAAACATTTTTGTTAAGATTTATGTAAAGGTTTATATGTCAAATACCCTGCGGTGTGACTGTAACATTAATGAAACCTGGAATATAATATATATATAAATTAACCAACAGCATTTTGAATAATGTTTGAAGCATTTGGCATGATTGCATAAATATTAACTTTATATTAAGATATATGAATGTGAAAAAAATTCAAGACAGTAATATTAAGTTCCATTTCGTAACACAAATTGTGTCCTGTGGGGTGACATGTATGTCAATGTTGGTGAACGGGCAGCTGCAAGGCCAACTACAAGGCTCTTAAAGACAGTCTCCTAACCAGTCAGTACCTCAGCTATTGGAGAGTGGTCTGGAAGTTTAAGGTGACTCTTCACCTCTTAATATGTCTACATAAGTTTATTCCAATGTTTCTGTCACGCAATGCTTAGGTTCATTTTATGGTGTCCTGTGGTGTGACTGCTCTTATAGAAGGGGGAAAAAGTTTTTATAAATGAAAACACATACACAATATCATTATCTAGTTAGCATGATCTCAGAGGTCAGTCATGTATACAAAAGGATTAAAATGGCCACAATGCAGTGAATTTCCTGTGGTGTGACATGCTTATGCAATGTGTTACTCAATCCTTACTTGTTTTTCATGTATCATGCAAGGATATAAGGATACCAGGAGATTTATTTGTCACATTCACACAATTATTACAAGTAATACAGTGAAACCATGCAGTGAAATCACAGTAATCTGCCTGTACAATGCATAGGCATGTGGGGGTGGGGGTGGGGGTGCAGGTGGGTAGTAGTGTGTGTGTGGGATGGGGGTTAAAGGAACAATAGTACAAAGAGCATGGGGGATATGTTTGTGCAGAATGTTAATACTTTTATTGTAATTTACAGAAATGTCACACCAAGGATGACACACCGCAGGCCACATTTTTCCAAAAAAGGCCAAAATTAGGCGAAATTCCACGGACCACTAACCTTTTTTTTGCGTTACACCCTTAAACGTCAACCACCCATTTACATTTTGACCTGAATGTTGAACAGAAACATTTTAATGTATATTCTGCAGCTCTTTCCTATTATTTCTTTTTTGTTTCAATAACCTTGAAAAGATGTGCTAGTCATCACATCCTTCCTCCCACTGAGGCTTATTGAAGCTATTTATGCAATTGCCAACTTGACATGGTCCACAAGCAGTAGTCCATATGCCTTACAACTGCACCATTGGGTTTGGCAGCCACTAGTGCAGTTACAGTGGATCATCTTCGTGAGACTATATTAGGGACAGCAAGCTTGCTGGTCATAGCTGGCAGGAAGTGGTTGTCCATAAGTTTCCATCCCCAGTTCACTGGATTCAGTTCAACTTACTTTCCAAGCCAAGTCATGACCTGAAAGTAAGTTCTGAGTGAGTGGAATTTGGTGGAACATTCAGTCGGGGGCAGTCGTTCTGGGGTAAGAACAGATTTAGTGGTAACAAGCTTCCTGCTGAAGATGTGGTAACGCAGAGAAGCAAGTGAATCCGTGCTCTTACCACCAAACAGCACTGCCATTGCCTTGGACCCATGGTCCTATATTGTGGCGCTGTCTTAATTTGGCATCAAAAACAAATTGGCACATGACAAGTTTGTGAAGAGCTGACTGTTTGCCAACACCAAAAATGTGTGATGTTGAATTACCTGTTACCAGAATGGCAATGACCCAAGTCATAATGTATTAATAAAGGTCATTTGCACTGTCATGGTGGAGCAGTACTATGGATGTGAAGTTCTCAGTAACTATTCCAGCGTTGCACTGGTGCGTTAAGGGTCTACAGGAAACACGTGGAATCTGTGGCCAAGTCAATTAATTAATTTAAGAGCTTCATGCCCATTTTAGACGCCATCTTGAAAATTACACCTTTGTAACATTCAGATTTTGGTAGACTTTTACTATGCTATTAAGGGCGCCCTATAGTACACAAAACAGCTAATAGAAAGCTTTTGTTTCAAATAATGTTTCGGAGTAGGATGTTTTGTCATACACACTCTTATTTTAAGAGCCTGCAGTTGTAAAGTTTCTGTAAAAAGAAATCCAACAAAAACCATCCAATTGTACTTAGAAACACTTATCTATCAAGGTAATATTGTAATTAGAACATTACATGGTCAAAACATGTATAAAAACACTTTTCCTGATCATTTCACAGTAATCTTATGTCACACAGTCATCTTACAGTAATTTGAAGGGCCCGGTGGCGGCCATCTTGAAAATGAGGCCTTTCCTGAAGTCAGACTTGAGTAGACTTTTAGTATGTTATTAAGGACATCTAATACTACACAAAACAGCTCAGAAACCTTTTGTTAGAATTTTTTTAGGGTTAGGTGGTGTTTTTCCATAACTGCACTCGACTATGAACATGTGCAAGATGACCTCCGTCACATGTGTGTGTGTGTGCCTGCGTGCGTGTTTGTGTGTGTGCATGTTTGTGTGTGTGCGTGTTTGTGTGTGTGCGTGTGTGTGTGTGTGTGTGTGCACAGTAAATTTTGCAGTGTTAATTCAACACTTAAAGAGTTCATTCAAGTCCAAATGATATGAAATCAACTCTCTAAGTGTTAAATGAGCACTGCAGAATTTACTGTGTGTGTGTGTGTGCGCATGTGCGTGTGTGAGCATGTGTGTGTGTGTGTGTGTGTGTGTGTGTGTGTGTGTGTGTGTGTGTGTGTGTGTGTGTGTGTGTGTGTGTGATTGCCAAGGGCGCGGGGTCTCCCTCTTGTGTTATTTCATGTTTACAGCAGACGATGTAGAGATGATGGATGTCTTATGTGATCAGTTGACATGGTAATGAGGAACATCTGCAGAGATGTGTTGGGGGTGTCTGTGTTTGCTGTGTGTGTGTGTGTGTGTGTGTGTGTGTGTGTGTGTGTGTGTGTGTGTGTGTGTGTGTGCGTGTGTGTGTAGATGTTTTGACCGTAATCCTATTTATAGCTCATCACACACACACACACACACACACACACACACACACACACGTATGCCCGCGTGCACGCACACACATGCGCACGCGTGCACGTACAGTACACACACACACACACACACACACACACACACACACACACACACACCGTATCAGGTCTTTTCGTCGAATGAATTGGTGAGAGGGGACCATTCGAACAAAACGTTGGACCATTAGTATAAGGCTGGGGATCTTTAGTCGAGGATGGTCCGTCTACCGCAAAAGCCAACGAAAGGTCCTTAAAATTGAACTAAAGATCCTTAGGTTTCAACTAAAGGTCCCTTCAGTCTGCCTATATTAGAAATGTAAATCAGATTTTTTAATGCTCATTTTAATGGGTTTTCTTAGAATCAGCTTTTTTTCATGCTCATTTTAACGGTTTTGTCTATTTAAATATGTTCATTTGAACGGTTTTGTCTAGCCTATTTTAAATAGCCTATTTGTTTTTTGTTGATTTAAACATGTAAA
>NC_085871.1:50666398-50671768 GCF_034702125.1 Engraulis encrasicolus | reverse complement strand
ATGCCTAGATTTTTAAAATCATTTGGTTTTGTGACCCTGATGGTTTCCCATGGTATAGGGACAACATAAATCATACAGTGAGAAATTACTGGTTTAAAGGATAACGCCAGCCAATTTCAACATGCATGTAATGCTCACACTACCCTGGACTTGTCAGTACCAGAGATTTTTTTTTCTTCAGCCTTTTCCAAAATCCTGGTCATTGTAATGGGGGCAGGTGTTACCTTTTGGGAAAATATTTGGAGTAGGCCCATGTTAAGATTTTTTTAAAATGTAAACAAAATCTGCCCCCATTAGAATAGCAGCATGCAGCATCTCCGGGTACTGACAAGTCAAGGGTAATGTGAGCAATACAACAGCATATTGAAATTGGCAGGAGTGATCATTTGAGTATTTGGGGGGGGGCTTTTCAAGCCTTTTTTGTTTATATGAGACAGGACAGTGAAGGAGGTGACAGGAAGCCAGTTGGGAGGGAGAGATGGGGGAGGGTCGGCAAAGGGCACGGTTCAGAATCGAACCCGGGTCAGCCGCGTAGTAGACCAGTGTCCTACCATTAGGCCACGATAGGGCCGAGAAATTATTGGTTTAATGACCTCTGTGAATGCCAGCACAAACATTGGCAGGAAAAAAGGCCTGATATTTCCAGCTAATGACCTGCTATATTGGCTACTATTTTGAAGACTATTGGTGGTTACACAAGTCAAATTTTAGGCCCTCACGAACATATACAAAATAATTGTATGTGCATTTTGGGTCATTCCAGCTGGAATCAGCAAATGGTCCCCACTCGACCCCCTCGGATTTGCTTGAAAAAAATATATGTGATGGCTTCAACATCCAATAGAACATATCCACCATTGCAGATTTCAGCTGTGCATACTTTTTCCACAAAAAATCTGTAAATAAGGACACCCCCTCCCCCTGATTTGCCGTCACTGCCTGAGTGACCATATTCAGACTTAATTATCTCCAAAACTATTTGTGGTAGGTCCATTATTTTTTCAGGGCTAAGAGTCATAGACCTGATGATCATACATTACAATTTGCAGCACTGTATGTCAAATTACACCTTAATACTGGCCCTCTACTTTTCTTTGAAATTAAAATTGCAATGGTTTTCAGATGTCCATAAAAACCTCAAATTTCAACATTCAAGGTTCATCCTTGGTACATGGTCAGATATGTGCCATGACTTTCACATCACATCATATTTGATATAAGGGTCCAATGGTTGTTGAGATGCAGAGGTCCAAAAATGGGCAAAAACTAATTTATACCATTATTTGGAGCAATATTCCCAATCTATGACACCAGTTGTGAACTTGCTGTTTGGTGTCTCTGAAAGATAATATTATTATTCATTACATATCTAAAATTTGGGATGGTGTTTTGCCCCATTATTTTTATAATGAATTTTAAAAACTAATTCCTGTGTGACATGCAGGTGTACCTTAGGAGCCCTGTTACCTTAGAAAAAAAATGGGTTTACTACACCTAAAATGAATAGCCAAGTCAGTGTACACTAAAACCTAAAATCTCTGATACCAAATAGGTGATTTTATACTTGTTCAGCTCAGTATTTCAGTATATCTGACTTAACCCTCAATTCCATCCTAAGAAGGTGGCCAATCCCCTTGATTTTTGTGTTCCATTTTCACACAAAGATGGCGGCTCATGGAGCCAATGGCATAGTTCCAAAATAGTTCCAGGAAGTCAGCATCAAGGGAAGGAAACACAACACCATTGTTTGGAGCAATATTTCCAATATATGACAGCGGTTGTGAACTTGCTGTTTGTTGTTTCTCGAAGAGGATATTCTTATTAACAACATATCTAAAAATTGGGATGGTATTTTGCCCCTTTATTTGTATAATACCTTTTCAAATCTCAATGCAGTGTGGCATGCATCCCTCAAATCCATCCAAAGTGGCGTCATGAAAAAAAACCCCACCATTTTTTAGAGCAATACCTCCAAAGTATGACACCAGCTGTGAACTTGTTTTTTGTTGTGTCTGTAAGAGGATATTTTTATTAACAACATAGCAAAAAAATAGAATGGTGTTTTGCCTCATTCCTTTTAATGATCGTAAAGCGCATTGCGGTGTGACATAAGCCTGTGATCAAATAGTGCAGAGGGAAGCGGAAGTGGTGAATTGTTCTGGGCCAAGGACATGGGGGAATCGAGATTGGGTACTCATTACATTGCATGTATTGGGAAGGGGTCTCTTCAGACGACTTTATCCCGGGCCCAGGCAAAGCTGTTTGTTCAGCTCAGTATTTCTGATTTTTTTCAGGGATTCTGGCCTCATCTTTTTAAGTGTACTATCGGCCAGATGATCAAGTGACTACGCAACATGTTCTCACTGGCGCTACGTTAGCAATAAATTCAAGATGGTTGAGAGAAGTACCATTGTGAGAGAAGTCATGAAAAAAACAACCTCTGGAAATAAAACAAGGTGTTGATATGATTTCCTTGATGCAACCTTGACTTCCTTGATGGTGATTTAATATTAAAAAAAAAAAATGAAATGTATTAAACAAGTCAGGAACTTTCAATGCTCTGGCCTGTGACAAATGATTTTATACACACTTAACTTTCAATCACTAGCTGCATCTTATGAGTTGACTTTAGAAGGTAGCTTGCCATTGTCATTAATGGTGCATTAGGTATCTGCGTTCATATTGTTGTGTGTAACCATCCGTCATTGGCAATTCAATGAGGAACACCTGAATGAAACTTTGAATGAAGTTTTATTGTCATTGTACAGGTACAACGAAATTGGTATCTTGAAGGACAATGACAACGTAGGTATTGATTTCAGTAAGGATACTACCACCATGCTCAGGGCACTTCGGTCAGGGGAGGATGATGGGGGGCGGGAAGTTCTACAATCAGGATACCTCTTTACAAACTGTCTCCTCCTATGTGTCATCTCTAATCAACTTTTACTTTCCTATGCGACCATAAAACAGTCCCATCCCCGCCAACAGTCACCACGACAGAGGTACCCTGACTGTAGAACTGTGCCCCGCCCCCAATCCACCACCATATCTGAACGCTTTTGCATGCTGCAAAGCTTCCTTTCGGCTTCCATCATCCCAGCTGGATCAATGTGATGATGAACTTTACAAGTAATGAACATTGTCTACAAGTATCCAAACCATGATTGTTGTAATCACTGCTGCTAACCTGCAATCCACTTGTCAGCATTGCAGTGGTATAATATTATAATGATGCAAGCAGCTGAATTAGGTCGCAACAATGTGACAAGAACCACATGGTTGTGTGGCGCCAATATGAACTTCTGTGACTTCAATATTCACCTGATATTGAATACTGCATGCAAGCAAACTCTTCTAACTAAAACTCCAGGATCATGCTGTCAAAATAGTCTGGGGAAATCTCTAGCCAGTATGAATTAAGTTATTTTGCAGTACAGCTGATAACTTAACGAGTAAGACACAAGCTTCATAGCAAATATAAAGTTACAGGTGCTGATTGAAAGACTAGTTAGGATGGGAGTCCTTGTTGCAAACAAGAGTGCTACAATTCTTTAATCCTCTCCTATTTCATCACTTTATTCCAAGACTACTACGTACTACCGCTACGACTACTACTACTACTACTAAAATGATGATGATGATGATTATTATGATTTTACAATTATAATAATTAATGTCTATCAAAGCCATGTGCAATGTGCTATTCTTGCTGTGTGGCATCAATCAATCATTTACAAGTGTTATGGTTTCCCTAGAATTTGCTTTGTCATTCACAGGGTAGCCATCTTGTTTTCACTATTAAGGTGACATCAGAGCCATGGATTTGAGAGTTGCGACAAGTCGGTTGGTGACATGGTCCTCATAGCTTCAAGTAATTGTAGCCAATTGAGATTTTGAAGTCCGTTATAAAAAGAATGAGGCAAAACACCATCCCAATTTTTTTATATGTTGTTAAAAAAAACATCCTCTTTCAGAAACACCAAACAGAAAGTTCCTAACTAGTGTCATAGATTGGAAATATTGCTCCAAACATTGGTGCAAATTATTTTTTTTCCCATCTTTGGACCTCTGTATCTCAACAACCATTGGAGCCTTTTGTTAGATATACTATGATGTGAAAGTCATGGTACATATCAGACCATTTACCAAGGATGAACCTTACATGTAGAACTTTGAGGTTTTTACAGACATTTGGAAACCCTAGAGCATATGATATCTACAAAAAGTAGAGGCACATTATTACGGTGTGATTTGACTTACAGTGCTGCAAATTGTAATATATGATATTCAGGTCTGGGACTCTTAGCCCTGAAAATATAATGAATCTGACACAAATAGTTCTGGAGATAATTGAGTCTGAACATGGTCACTCATGCAATGTCGCTAAAACAAGCATAGGGGGTGTACTTATTTACAGATTTTTTGTGCCAAAAGTATCCAGAGCTGAGTTCTGATATTGTGGATATGATCTATTGGATGTTTAAGCCATCACATACATTTTTTTCAGGCAAATCCGAGGGGGTCGAGTGGGAGACTTTTCAGAAATTTGCTGATTCCAGCTGGAATGACCCTATTATCATTTTCCGAGTCCACCGAGTATTGAGGTTGTGTAATTTTGTGTCCTTGGCGTTCTTTCATGCCACAGAGATAAACGAAATCAAACAGTTTAGCCAACATTTGTGAGAAAATGTGACCTATGTCTGGTTTGATGAAGTGCTGTGACCTCTGTGTGTGTAAGAAACGTTCAGCAATGGACTGAAATGAAAGAATGAAAGGTCCCCTTTCCAGTAATACCAAGCGCTATTGTATAGAATATTGACAATATCCCAAGCTGTCCTGGACCTTCTTTCGTGCAACTGCACTACAAAATGCTCTAGCCATCATTGTGTTTGTCTGGTAAATGGCCTCAGGTGCACAGACATGTGTAAACTGAGAGTGTGCGGAAACCAGGCAACCATAGACAGTTCAGATGAAGGGGATGACATGGAAGATGAAGAGTACTGACGACGAAATAATATAAATCTACATGAAACTATTCTTTCATTAAACATATTCCCTTTGCAACATGTTTCTTTATTGGCTTGTAACCGCTTGTATAGGGTCTCAGTCTATTTGTTTATGAAATAACCTGTATAAAATGTTGTATATGAACATTTATCTAAATTCTGTTAATGAGATACCATATTTGAGTGGTTTAAGTAAAGTGTTACCCAATGCCCTATCATTGCAGGGCCTACCATCTAGATTGTATTTCTTCACATACACTACAACAGTGTTTCTCAAATTTTTCGTGCCATTCCCCCCTTCAGAGGAAGGGTGTCTGTCTGCGCCCCCCTCGAGCAAAATGGTTACGAAAATAGAAATAAA
>NC_085871.1:50651398-50658898 GCF_034702125.1 Engraulis encrasicolus | reverse complement strand
AATGAATTAACTTTTTATTTAACCTTTGGCAGTGTGATATACGATTTGAGCAGTGAATGTAGCAAATGTGTTTTGATGCAGGATAATCATCTTTTATTTGACCTGGCAATGTACGGTATATTATGAACATTGAAAATAAACATAGAAGATCTGCTTTTAAGTATTCAATGTTCAAAGCTGCCGGTCAGGAAGGCTAGAGGGCGGCCGGCAATACAGATGCAGGGAGGTGAGCACGGCATGTTCCCTGTTTTAGCATCCAACTGCTTGGTGACCCTGAGTTGCACTTCGTCAGTGTTTGTTTGGCTTGCGTTGCTGGGTTATGAAGGTACACAAGGTCAATAGTCACCAGGCCTAAATGTCACCAGTATCCGAGCCATGATGGCTTGTTGGCCAGGACAATTGTCATTTTCACTACTGTCACCTACTGTCACCAGTGCCTACACAGTAAAACAAAAAGCGACTCCCTAGGTTTTAACTTAACAATACAGCATTAATTCTGTAGCTATGATGGCTTGCTAACCAGGCCTATTGCCCACAGTATTTGGCTTGCTGCTGCCTTTTCTTTGGCTGGTAAAGAGGTAGGTTGAGTTACAGCACTGGAATTGAGCATAACATCACAATGGCAATGGCAATGGCACTAACATTGCCATTCATCCCATGCCCTCCCATCCTACTATTGTTTTGATGTGTGAAGTATTAGCTTATTCGTTCTAAAAGTGTCTGGTCTATTTTAAGGCATTGACGTAAAAGGCCAGTGCTGCTAAGACAGTAAAGGGCAAAGTCAATTAAATTGAATCTGCTTTCATTTGCTATACAGACAGCCCCAACTATGTCGTACAAAAATACATTGGTACCTTGTATGTCATATTATATCCATCTCAGCCACGGGTTCCTCATTAATGGTTTGAAGAAAAACACGCTCTTTTCCTTTTTAGAGTTAGCCTCATTCCTGAGCATTTGTATGTCAGCACACCAAGTGCCCAGTGGTTGCCACTCATTTACATTGAGCTACTGTGAAAGCATGTCAAAGTAATGGTGACGTGTCAGTTCACCAAGGCCTGTTGATTGACTGGTCAACTACGAGTGATTGGTTTAATCAAGGTGGGTAACCTTGGCCTAATGCTTGGATTTGAGGTCATAGGGTTGCATGCTGAAATCCTTACCAAGAAGAGGATGTGTGTGGTCTCCATGCACCTCATGGGCAGTCATGTGTAAGCGGTTTTGGGCATCGGACTTGGTTGCCAGTTCGATTCCCGACCTGCCAGGTTGGTGTGGGGAGTAATTAACCAGTGCTCTCCCCCATTCTCCTCCATGACTGAGGTACCCTGAGTATGTTACTGTCCCACCACACTGCTCCCTTAGGGCGCCATTGGGCGCTGCCGCCTTGCATGGGTGAGGCATAAATGCAATTTTGTTGTGTACTGTAGAGTGTGGTGTCACAATGACAATGGGAGTTGGAGTCTCCCAGTTGGGCTTTCACTTTCACTTTACTTCACTTAACTTCACCTTCATCTATGGCTAAATCGCCTTTGACAAAGCCCTAACTTAACTCCAGGGATTGTAAAAAAATATTATGTTCCTAAATACTATAACGATGAGTCAGTTTGTATGAAATGTTAGTTAAGTGTAGTTTAATGGGGTGGAAAAGTAAGAAGCTGTTTATCCTACGTGTCACGAACCATCTTTACATCTGTAACGCCGCATTATGTAATAACGGTGCAATATGTAATAATGTAACAAATTATTACATAATGCGGTGACAATCGCCGCATTGTGTAATAATTTACGCATTTCGTAATAAATTTCTTGAACGCATTTCGTAATAACTTTTTTCTCATCTTGTAATAAATTATTACAAAATGCGAAATTTATTACGGAATGCGGCCGCAACTTTTTTTTTTGATGGAAATGTAATAACATGGTGCATTATGTAATAAACTATATGGATATGTATTTTCTGCACTTGGATTCACTAGGCACAACACACACACATAGTCTCAGTGACATGGTAGTCACTGCCCTCTCTCTCTCTCATTCTTCTCAGTTATCAAACTGCTCGAGAGTCGCGAATGATGCGGTTAAAACCGTTAAGAAATCATTTCACAACGTGTTGCGTGCAACGAGGCCAGCGAATGTCTCGCACTTTCTGCTACATTACACCAATTTACAGCGACATTAAATATGTGGCGCGAGAGAGAGAGAGAGAGAGAGAGAGAGAGAGAGAGAGAGAGAGAGAGAGAGAGAGAGAGAGAGTGTGTGTGTGTGTGTGTGTGTGTGTGTGTGTGTGTGTGTGTGTGCGCACGGAGACAAACCTGGCCCATATTGATCTTAAGCCCCATCTTGGCTCTTTGGAAATATTCTTACCATTACAAAGGCTATTTTAATATTTTCCCCCAAACAACATGAATCAAACCCCAGGAAAAGACCAACCATTATAAGTGACTCGTGGGGAGCTGTCCATGCTGGTGGTGCTTAATTTTTCCCGATATTTGCCCGTGGAGTAGTGAGTCTTTCATGTCTGCCTACATGACCTTGCGCGCCAGGGTCTGACCATGGTGCTTTTTGCTTTTTAGCACCCGAGAAAAATGCCACTCTTGTTAAAAATTACATAGGTATGCTTACGTCCTATTCAATTCAATTTCAGTCCACTGTTCAGTAGGCCTATTAGGCTGCAATCAAATTCAATAGCCTATGCTCATCCACATGCACGCGAAAAACAATAACCCAAGCGGCGGGACTAATTCGATTATATTCCTTCCAAAAATGTCCGAACGTCACAAAAATCAGTTATTTGCATTGTCCGTAATTATACCAAACAAAAAGGTATCAATAGAAGAAATCAAGTCTTCAGTTTCGATAATCCACGTTACAAATCCTCAACAACAGCAAGCCATTCCTTCTCTGCTATGAGGCAGGCAACGGAACAAGTGCAGACAGTAGGCTATATGACCACGTTGATGCTGCACGGCTTGAAGGATTCTGTCTAAATTAAATATCTTGGATAGCCTATATAGACCTAGGCCTAACTAGATTTGTTGCAATACAGATTCATTTTCTATAGCCAGAAGTGTTCCATTGGACTGACGAAACCGAACACGATCAAGTTTGCAACTTCTTTCCCTCATGCGCTGTCCGTCAGCACCACCTGTCATTGGACGTCCGATTAGCTTTCATTACGTGCTGAGGGAAAAACTCTCGCCATTAGGCCTATGTGCTGTTGCACTGTTGTGAGGGATATCACCAAATAATTTAGATAAAAGTCAGAACATTATTTTGGCAATGAAAGGCACACAGGTGGCTGGAAGCTCAAGCAGTCTTCAGTCTGTTCATTTAAGTTTGTTGGGTGCTCTTGGATATCGGGTATCAGTTCATGTAGAGAGAAGAGTTCACCCAGGCACTCCAAAATAAGGTGTCCAAACGGGAAGTTACATTAAAAAGCCTTAAATGGTACTGGGCTGGGGTTACATTAAAAAGCCGACATGTTTCGACCTCGCCAGGTCTTCATCAGGGCTACGTTCACCATTGAAAAGAAAGGCCTCCCTTAAATAGTGACATCACCACATGTGACCCATTATGCACTACACACATTTGCGCACACCAGAGAAAACAAAGATTAAAAATAGCCTGGGGTAATAAGTGATGCCACAGAAAAAAATGACCAGAAGTACAAATAAGCATCACAAAAAAACAAGTAAAATCAATATCCTCATTTAGACCAGGATAGCGCATGGCATCCAGTTGGTGTATCCAAAAAGTCTCCCTCTGATTAAGTCTTTTTAGCCTGTCCCCACCCCTCGGAAGAGGTTTGATATGTTCGACGCCCTGTATGCGCAGCAGAGAATCATTTTTACCATGGTATTCATTGAAATGTTTCGCCATGGGATAGTCAAAATTGCCCACTCTGATAGCATATTTATGTTCTGCTAGCCTATCTCGCATGCGCCTTTTTGTGCGTCCGATATAAAAGAAACCCTTCAGCGCAAGGACAAGTTAGGCGGTATATGACAAATGTTGAATTGCAATTAATGAAATCTCTCTGTCCGTATTCTCTCGTGGTTTTAGTATCCACAAAAGATTTGGCTTGTGAAACATTTGGGCAGTGAGGGCACTTCATACATCTATAGGTGCCAATGGGTTTACGCAGCCAGGTTTCTCTCTTTTTCACCTGTAGGTGAGAGCGCATTAATTTATCTCCTAGGATGGGTGCACTCTTTAAAGACACCATGGGTGGTTCTGGGAACACCTCACGTAGTTGCGCATCACTTTCAATAATGGACCAATTGTTCTTAATAATTTGCCTGATCCGCGTCGCTTGTGTAGCCTACTATATGTCGTAACAAAAAAGGACGGGACTGCTGGTGGCGATGATGTTTCTTTTTGGTCAATAACGTGTTGCGTTGTAGGGAGCGCGCTTCACTGTATGCGTTTTGGATGGCTTCAGGGTGATAGGCTCTATCACTGAATCTTTTCTCCATCAGCTCGGCCTGCTCGTGAAAATCATTTTCGAAATCACAGATACGCCTTAATCTCTGGAATTGGCCGTGTGGAATATTTCTAATGAGATGCGGGGGATGGAATGAATCCGCTCTCAGAATGGTGTTCCGAGAGGTCGCCTTTCTGAATAAGGTGGTGTGCAGCTGTCCCTCCGCGTCTTTATATATCGTCAAATCCAGAAAGTTAATATTAGTTGATGAATATTCCAAGGAAGCCATCCAAAACGCATACAGTGAAGCGCGCTCCCTACAACGCAACAGGTTATTGACCAAAAAGAAACATCATCGCCACCAGCAGTCCCGTCCTTTATTTGTTACGACAGTTCATAGATGTATGAACTGCACCCACTGCCCAAATGTTACACGAGCCAAATCTTTTGTGGATACTAAAACCACGAGAGAATATGGACAGAGAGATTTCATTAATTGCAATTCCCGCCTAACTTGTCCTTGCGCTGAAGGGTTCTTTTATATCGGACGCACAAAAAGGCGCATGCGAGATAGGCTAGCAGAACATAAATATGCTATCAGAGTGGACAATTTTGACTATCCCATGGCGAAACATATCAATGAATACAATGGGAAAAATGATTCTCTGCTGCGCATACAGGGCGTCGAACATATCAAACCTCTTCCGAGGGGTGGGGACAGGCTAAAAATACTTAATCAGAGGGAGACTTTTTGGATACACCAACTGGATGCCATGCGCTATCCTGGTCTAAATGAGGATATTGATTTTACTTGTTTTTTTGTGATGCTTATTTGTACTTCTGGTCATTTTTTTCTGTGGCATCACTTATTACCCCAGGCTATTTTTTAATCTTTGTTTTCTCTGGTGTGCGCAAATGTGTGTAGTGCGTAATGGGTCACATGTGGTGATGTCACTATTTAAGGGAGGCCTTTCTTTTCAATGGTGAACGTAGCCCTGATGAAGACCTGGTGAGGTCGAAACATGTCGACTTTTTAATGTAACCCCAGCCCAGTACCATTTAAGGCTTTTTAATGTAACTTCCCGTTTGGACACCTTATTTTGGAGTGCCTGGGTGAACTCTTCTCTCTACATGAACTGATACCCGATATCCAAGAGCACCCAACAAACTTAAATGAACAGACTGAAGACTGCTTGAGCTTCCAGCCACCTGTGTGCCTTTCATTGCCAAAATAATGTTCTGACTTTTATCTAAATTATTTGGTGATATCCCTCACAACAGTGCAACAGCACATAGGCCTAATGGCGAGAGTTTTTCCCTCAGCACGTAATGAAAGCTAATCGGACGTCCAATGACAGGTGGTGCTGACGGACAGCGCATGAGAGAAAGAAGTTGCAAACTTGATCGTGTTCGGTTTCGTCAGTCCAACGGAACACTTCTGGCTATAGAAAATGAATCTGTATTGCAACAAATCTAGTTAGGCCTAGGTCTATATAGGCTATCCAAGATATTTAATTTAGACAGAATCCTTTCAAGCCGTGCAGCATCAACGTGGTCATATAGCCTACTGTCTGCACTTGTTCCGTTGCCTGCCTCATAGCAGAGAAGGAATGGCTTGCTGTTGTTGAGGATTTGTAACGTGGATTATCGAAACTGAAGACTTGATTTCTTCTATTGATACCTTTTTGTTTGGTATAATTACGGACAATGCAAATAACTGATTTTTGTGACGTTCGGACATTTTTGGAAGGAATATAATCGAATTAGTCCCGCCGCTTGGGTTATTGTTTTTCGCGTGCATGTGGATGAGCATAGGCTATTGAATTTGATTGCAGCCTAATAGGCCTACTGAACAGTGGACTGAAATTGAATTGAATAGGACGTAAGCATACCTATGTAATTTTTAACAAGAGTGGCATTTTTCTCGGGTGCTAAAAAGCAAAAAGCACCATGGTCAGACCCTGGTGCGCAAGGTCATGTAGGCAGACATGAAAGACTCACTACTCCACGGGCAAATATCGGGAAAAATTAAGCACCACCAGCATGGACAGCTCCCCACGAGTCACTTATAATGGTTGGTCTTTTCCTGGGGTTTGATTCATGTTGTTTGGGGGAAAATATTAAAATAGCCTTTGTAATGGTAAGAATATTTCCAAAGAGCCAAGATGGGGCTTAAGATCAATATGGGCCAGGTTTGTCTCCGTGCGCACACACACACACACACACACACACACACACACACACACACACACACACACACACACACACACACACACAACACACACACTCTCTCTCTCTCTCTCTCTCTCTCTCTCTCTCTCTCTCTCTCTCTCTCTCTCTCTCTCTCTCTCTCTCTCTCTCTCGCCACATATTTAATGTCGCTGTAAATTGGTGTAATGTAGCAGAAAGTGCGAGACATTCGCTGGCCTCGTTGCACGCAACACGTTGTGAAATGATTTCTTAACGGGTTTAACCGCATCATTCGCGACTCTCGAGCAGTTTGAGAACTGAGAAGAATGAGAGAGAGAGAGGGCAGTGACTACCATGTCACTGAGACTATGTGTGTGTTGTGCCTAGTGAATCCAAGTGCAGAAAATACATATCCATATAGTTTATTACATAATGCACCATGTTATTACATTTCCATCAAAAAAAAAAGTTGCGGCCGCATTCCGTAATAAATTTCGCATTTTGTAATAATTTATTACAAGATGAGAAAAAAGTTATTACGAAATGCGTTCAAGAAATTTATTACGAAATGCGTAAATTATTACACAATGCGGCGATTGTCACCGCATTATGTAATAATTTGTTACATTATTACATATTGCACCGTTATTACATAATGCGGCGTTACAACATCCTGCAAAAGTATCAACACCCTACACTGATCGACATAACATCAATATACATTTGTGGCATTCACAAAGACTTTCAAAACCCTGGCAAATCATTTTCATTTCATGATGAGTGATTCAAACCTGTCTGGCAAGAAATGACCCTCCTGTTTCACGGCCCTGGTGGTATTCTTCACTGAAAATAGCCAATGAAAACGTCACCCCTGCTTTTCCTCACCC
>NC_085871.1:50629274-50651298 GCF_034702125.1 Engraulis encrasicolus | reverse complement strand
GTTTTTGCAGGGTGCTAATGGGTTGGAGTTAGCAGCTTCGAGCTTCGAGTGTGTGTCAGTCGTCCACTCTCAACCGAGACTTTTTACGGCAAGAACAACTTTGGTACCCACTACTAAACCAAGATGAACAGACTTTCTGAAGAATTCGTGGAGTGACATGAATAGCCTAATTGTCAGTCAGTAGTATGCCTTGTAATTATGATAGCGAAACTACTGAAGCGCGCGCGCTGTTCGCTCATGCTGAATGAATGGGCCACTTGGGGCAAATTTTCTTCTGTTCGCTTAGTGCAATGGCCAAGTTAGTCGTGTTGTTTTCATTTGTCATAACTATGATATTTCTTGAACAGCCCTTGAAAATGAGTGCGACGATTTGCTTGAAGATTATCGTCATGCGCAATTATGGGCTATGTTTGCCAATAGGCTACTGGAACTGTGGTCCGTCTGACTGGTATTTGTGTTGATAGATTGTTTATTATGAAGTTTTGGATGGGCGTGTGTGAAGTAGACTTCCCACTGGACTAGAGCAGTGTTTCCCAACCTTTTTTGTGCCAAGGCACACTTTTTCCCTAGAAAAAATCTCGCGGCACAGCACCAACCAAAAATGATGAAATAATGAAAACAAATAATTATCTGATAAGAATGACTATATTGTTGTTGACAAAATGAGTTTGACACCCCTGCCCTACACTATTAAACATTAGCCATTATGCAAAACTTGGCCTAAGTAAAAATAATAAATGGTGGATTGTAATGTCGCATTTGGTAACTGCAGTTGAAGAGGGGTGAAGTCGGGGACATCATTGTGTTGACAAAGATTTGTGGACTTTGATAGATGTATAGCATGAATTTGACAGGCACTGTGTGGTACAGCGTCACTGCGACAAATGCACCCGAGCTGAGGCGAGACACTCCAAGCATTTCAGAAAACTTCATCCTGCGTCTGAACTTACTTGGTTGGAATTTCATCGCACTTACTTCGTACCTACATCGGACCACGTTGGTCTGAGGGTTTTGAAAAATCGTCGTTGTTCGTTAGTTGTTGTGTCGCACTTCGTTCGGACTTCTCGGAAATCTCATATTTTCAAATGCAAAATATTACGGTCATATTATTATTAAAAACTTTTTGGAAATTGTGCCAAGGGTGTTTGTGACAAATGTGCAAGTTTCTCCGCGAGGTAACAGGAGGTAATCGCTTTCCCCTTTCCCTAAAACCGGGCTATATTATGCTTACCGGCAGTTGGATAGTCTGGCTTGAAGGGTCTCGGCATCCTCACACTCGACTAGAAAGCACGCGGACCAACAAACTACGTTGTGTGCTCAATCATGCCACCACCTCACTCGTTTAACTTTTCAGTAAGGTTGTAAGCAAAACACAAATCTGTTTCAGGGTAGGATTTTGGTTTTCTGACCTAATTAATGAAGAAACAGCGCTAGCAAAGTTAACTATAAGTCATGTCTGGAGGATTGTTTTGACTGGCAGCTGATGGACGTTTTTTGTCAGGGCTAGGCCTACTGAAGATACATCAATGCAATTCGCTACCTGCTGCCACCTAGTGATAAGGAATTATTTCATGCTTAGGACGCCAGTCAACAGCAGACACTAGGCTACTAGAAAATGACATAGGCATTATTTGCTGATAATAACGATGAATTAAAAAAAAAAAAATCCCCAAGAATTTTCCACGGCACACCTGACGATCTCTCACGGCACACTAGTGTGCCGCGGCACAGTGGTTGGGAAACACTGGACTAGAGAACTGGCTGGGAGTGAGAATGCAAATGCATGAAATTGGATCAGTGACAGTATTTTGTCCATAGCCTATTTATCTGTTCGAGCAGACTTAATTTGTGACTGTGTTTCGGAAAACATGCCCTACTCCCCACAGTTATCTGCAAGATACAATGTAAATCTCAAAGTAGACCTCGGGGCTCACTCCAGCATGGGTTTGGTCGTGCCTCGTTATAAGCAGTCTGGCGCCATCTGGTGGACTTAGAATTACTTGCATGTGGACCATCATCATCGTCATCTGACAAGTAGCCTACCAAAGTTCCTTCCTCCCAAACAATCTCTGCTGGTACTTAAAACTTTGCAAAAGAAAAAATGGCATATCCTAACAACCACAATACAAGGCCTAAACTATCTTGAATCTATATAGGAATACATTTAGCAGGACTAATGAAACGAACCAATGAAATGTACACTCTTCACCCAGACACTGCCGTGGATTTATGTGTGGATCCTAAATGCAGACTTCCATATGGCGTGTTTGGGTACTTGACTATGCAGCCATTGCAGTTTAATTATATACATTATAGCACATAGATTGTCCGAATGTAGCGAAGTAAGTGCACATTTGTCCATCCCGGACTGACAGGATTTCTATGAATGAATCAGGAAGAGGGATGTGCTCCCATAATGCATTGCGGATATGCAGCTTACTAAAATCTATTTTAAAACTAACCTTTTCTCCTACAGTTTGACGTTTACTTCACATATGTGTTGTTATTATTGTCTAATCAACAGTACACTGCGCCGTAGTGAATTGAGAATCCATAACAGCCGTCCGTGTGAGTGCTATGCGGCTGAATGGGTACCGTCTGAGCCCCTTCTCATCTCCAGTACACTCTGGGTTCTCTTCAGATCGTATAAATCTTTCGCCTTTTACTAAAGATTTCCGTGGAGAGGACCATTATGAGTTTGAACAAATTTTTTGATGCCCTGCCTCTGGCGGGGCTTCCTATACTTGTGAAAAGAAAAAAAAAGAGTAAAGTAACAGTATTATGTCTCTGATTGTACAGACATTTAATAGTCACTTAATGGCTCGGAGCCGCTCGTAATGGAAGCAGAGCAGCGGAGACGTACTTTGTTAGGCGAGAAATATGTTTCTAGGGCCAAAGCGGACATTATATGCATGTTGTTGCCCTGCGATTCCCAGATTGTCGCTCCCAACGCGGGACGATCCCCGGTCGGCACGCTCCCACTAGCCAGACTATCGAGCCCACCGCCATATAACGGAGCTAGTTATCTTTTTGATGTTAGTTTTTTGTTACGTACCCTAAACCTAACCTTAACCCTAAACCTAACCCTAACCTTAACCCTAAACCTAACCCTAAATTGCTTGTATGTGGCAGTGTATGATAATACGTGAAATGTAATCGGGTGGGATAGAACGTCTGGGAGTGATAGAAACACCTGGGGCTACACGTCCGGGAGTGATCTCAGTTGGGAGTGTCCATCTGCAACCGTGCCCTGTCTGTACAGTGGTTTGCATTTGTCATGTGTTCGGCTCGCTCTTGTCCCTGCTATGTTGTACTACAACGGACACATTTGTTCCATAAGGTGTGCAAGCGTGTGCTTTTCATATCGTTGTGTATTTTTGAGAAACGATGGCCACATAATATTTTGCTTTTCTATGCTGAATACATGCTGATAGCAAGGCGGAAGTAGACTAGAGTATATGTTTGTTACCCAATATGCACTGCGACTGCGTGGCTTCTTGGCAACTGTAAACAAAGAAAGAATGAGAGTGAGTGTCTCTCAAATTGAAGTCAGTTGAAGTCTTCCAATGTAGCCTTGCTTGTGCGAGTCACGTCATGTTTTTTTTGCAGGAATGTCCAATTATGAATTACACTTAAACTATTTATTGGATACTCCTAGGTGAAATCCGCGAAAAATGGGCGTTACTGGCACTAGCAAAGTCTGTGGTTGGATCAGAATATAGGTCTGTGGGTTGGACCGACTGTGGCTGGGGTATCAGCCGCCCGTGTGAGTCCTATGCCGGTGAATGGCTTTGTGCCCGAGTCCTGTTACTCTCCAGTACACTCTGGGTTCTCTTCAGATCGCATAAATCTTTCGCCTTTTACTAAAGATTTCCGTGGAGAGGACCATTATGAGTTTGAACTAATTTTTTGATGCCCTGCCTCTGGCGGGGCTTCCTTCCGTTGTGCAAAATAAAAATGCCAAAAAAAAACTGGAGATAGTATTGGAAACTTTTTAGTAACACAGTCCTTTGTTGTGGTTTTTGGACACGTTGCTGGATATGGTGTATTGTGAGCTAGGTTTGTGTCTATTCACGTGGCAAGTTGGTATACAGCATAATTCAGCATTTTCCATCTGGCAACAGTGGCTGGACTTGGCAGGTCCTGTCTGCGCAGCGAAAAAAAAGGCTTATGTGAAAAATAATGATAATAAAAAAAACAGTGCTGTGCATATCAGGCACGCGAACGTTGTATTATTTAAGATTACCGGTTAACCACCGGTTAATAAGTCTCAGTAACCGGTTAAGGTTTTTTTCAATTTTCGCCATCCCTAGTACAGCATAAGCAAGGAAATTATTAAAATGATGAGCTCTTGGTGCTAGAATGTGAATAGATAGATGTGTGTTTGCACATCGGAGCAGACGTGACTTGGTGCCCTGGCTTTTGCCTTCCCCCTTTGAGCATGGGATGTGGGTTCCCCCTTCACATTGTACTGTAGAATGCCCGTAGGCACCACTAAACGCTCGATTCGTTTGTTGTGATTGAGAAATGTTGGTCCCTGTTCTGTAATGTATATCATCTCAAATGACGGTTTCTGCCCAATACGCCACTATCAATGCCTGCCCATGCTGTACTTGTAATGCGGAAGTGAAATGGACCAGTTGTAGACCTACCCAGAATGCATTGTTTAGCTTTTAATAGTTAACTACATGTGTCAAATACTGTGTATGAGACAATGGGTGAATATGCTGTATTTTATAACCCGCAGAGTACTGTAGTAATTTCGTGTAGATCGCACACAGCTTTAAAATAGTTCTACGTGTTTCAAAGAGGACTGTGACATGCAGAATTGTTTAGCCCAGTGGCTCTCAAACTTTTTCTATCAATCCCCCCTCAGAGGGTCTGAATGCTTCCGAGACCCCCACCCCAAAGCAACAGCAGTAGGCCTACTTGCGCAAACTGATTTTGCGATCGCTGCGCAGAATCAAAGGAAAGGTGACTGGTGGAGATTAAACAAAGAGGGACTGCAGTCGAATGCAGATGTGTGTTCATTTCCTATGCTATTCAAATTCATGACAATTAATAATATTATGTTGGTGAAGGCTTTAAACGTATTGACTTATTGGCGAGACAGGAAATAATTTTCTTGGGAGAAAAAAAACACCAAAATCAGGTGTGACAAGCCCCCCCTGAGATGCCTCCGCGCCCCCCCAGGGGGGCTACGCCCCACTTTGAGAAACACTGGATTACCCTTGCAGTTCCACTTTTTACCAGTAGGTGGCTCGGTCGCACAGGAAGAGTAGCACAAATCCCAGCGTGCGTTTTACGATGAGTAGTAAAGTTGAGTTTCTCGAGTAGTAAAATGTATTTGCCTGTTAAGTCAACCAAAGTTTTTTGAACCACTGTTGATGTCAGAATGTCGCCTTATATTGATCCGTGCAAGTTAATTAAATATAAAAATACAGTAAGTGAACATATAATTTGTAGAAACCGTTTCAGAGTCAACTAGTGGTTTAGTTGACTACCCTCAGATGCCCGTTTGCGAATCAGTACACTCTGGGTTCTCTTCAGATCGCATAAATCTTTCGCCTTTTACTAAAGATTTCCGTGGAGAGGACCATTATGAGTTTGAATTAATTTTTTGATGCCCTGCCTCTGGCGGGGCTTCCTATGCTTGTTGAAAAATAATGAGAAACTTATAAATAATACTGTGTGTGAGAATATCTGACACAGTGGTAAATCATGATTCATGAAGCTGTGGTTATTTCATTCATGGCTTCTGCACGTGTATGGAAAGTTACATTGTTGCAGCTGGTTGTTAGAGTACAGGCTTGAGAAGGCTGAGTAGGAACATGGTATGTTCACACCCCTGTGAAAGTATCAAAAGTATTTTGTTGAACTGATTTGGAATCCCGCTTTTACGGGATAAGCAGAGTTAACTTCATAAGAAATTACTGTGATTACTGTCTTTCAAGCACTTTGATTTATTTCTGATTGCTTGTAGTAGGTCTGCCTATTCAGCCTTGTGCTCTACATTTGACAATTCTTCATTGCTACCTACATTAATGTCTTCCTGAAAGATGTTTTTAGTTAAGATGACCCAGTACCAAGAACTGTCACGACTGGAAAGGCCACATACAGACAGTATGTGTTGGCCGTAGATATAGACAGTTTGCAGTGGGGACTCGCACACAAAATGAAATGTCTAGAATAATGTCTAAGATGATAATGAGGCGTTTGCGTTTTGTTACTTGAACTCTGGCATACAGCCTAGACCAGGGGTTCCCAAACTTAAAAAAACAAACAACAACAAAAAACACGTATTTGGGCTTTTAATGCATTGGTTATTACAGGACAGTAACAGAGGGACAGAGAATTGGTGGGACAGATGACCTCGGGCCGGAATCAAACCTGAGTCGCCAGTGTAGCAGTTCAGAGCCCAGGCGATTGAGCAATGGCGGGGCCAGGGGTTCCCAAACTTCACCATAATGCCACAACACCAGTACTACAGACAAGGATGCTGCTCGTATACTAACCAACCTGCACTACAGGTCCTCTGTAGGGCTGGGTATCGCAGCCATGTTCCTGTATCGATTCGATTTCGATTCTTAGGGCTTTGAATTGATTAATCGCGATTCGATTCGATTAATTCCAAATCGATTCAATCCGTTCCCTTCTTGGTGCCAGGATTTCCCCCCAAAATATGCTGTTGCCTATTTTTATATTAAAATGTCAAAGGGCTGTGTCTTGACAGTGTTCACAGATTGCTAATTTGTAATAAGTAGGCCTAGGTCTAATTGACTAATACCTACTGGGTATGTTCCATAGACCTAAATTAAACAAAAAGAACAAAAAGATAAAGAACCAAAAAATAGAGTTTGTGCCCTGTGAATCGATTTTGTGAATTTTAGATTGAATTGATCAATTATCGATTAACTTAAATGGATTATTTTACCCAGCCCTAGTCCTCTGCTACTTTTCTGCTCTCTATCTCTTCTACATTACTGGTATACTGCTGTACTCTGTACTGACCCCTTGCTTGGATGTCCTCCTTGTTAGTGGCTTTGGTCAAAAGCGTCTGCTCAGTGTAATGTAATGTCATGTCATTGGGTCCTTCTCAAAACCTAGGACGGTGTCCTTTGGGGCTGTAACGATACAGTCAACTCACGATTCGATTTGTATAACGATTCATGACCTACTGTTCGATACACCCCTCGATTTTACATTTGCCAACAATTTAAACTTTATGAATAAAAACTATCATAGTTTATAGGCTACCAATAATTTTTAAAAGTTTCTATATAATAATGATGATGCATGGAGAGCAGTGTTAATTTTGTCGACTAGACTAAAACTAAATATATTAGTCGACAAACCTTTTGAGAGTTTAATCGACTAAATTCTGACTAACAAAAATGATCTGTGAAAGACTAAAACAAGACTAAAATGTTGAGGACTTTTAGTCGACTAAATAATGACTAAACAAAAATGATATGTGAAAGACTAAAAGTGACTAAGACTAAGAACTAACTTTTAGTCGACTAAATTCTGACTAACAAAAATGATTTGTGAAAGACTAAAAACGACTAAGACGTAGACTTTTTGGGGGGGCTCAGACATAAATTGGTACAACCAATTTACAGCAATTTACAACAATTGGTACAACTAAAACCTATACATTTATTGTTAAGTTGTAATCAACATTTAAAGGGACACTATGGGATTTAAAAAATGATTAATTACAGCTGAATCCATCCACAGATTTTACTTTTAGCAGACTGACCCTAACGAATATTGGGGGAGAAGCTTCTCAAACAAAACAAAAATCCCTTTACGAATATGTAGCACCAGCGACATATTCACATTTGTATGCACTATTGACTGCTTTAATTTTTAACACAGTGTTATAAATTTGCTATTACCAGAATGGCAATAACCAAGCCTTAGTGCATTACTAAAGGCCTTGTGATTTATTGTATTGTGACTTAAACTAAAAACTAAAATGTTTAGACTAAAACTAGACAAAAATGTTGAGGACTTTTAGTCGACTAAATAATGACTAAACAAAAATTATTTGTGAAAGACTAAAACTAGACAAAAATGTTGAGGACTTTTAGTCGACTAAATAGTAACTAAACAAAAAATATTTTTGAAAGACTAAAAGTGACTTAGACTAAGAATGGACTTTGACACAAGACTAAGACTAAGACTAAATAAAAAAATGAATGACAAAATTAACACTGCTTGGAAGCACTATCACTTCATATCATGTGGTTGTTTTCTGGGCAGACGGGTATCAAAACGTTAAAAGGGCGTATCACGATACTGCCTCTTTGTATAACGATACAGTATCGTGACTCTGTGTTTCACGATTCTCGTTTCGATACAATATCGTTACAGCCCAAGTGTCCTTCCAAGTGTATTAGCCTAATTAGTCACACCCAGTGATTGGATACTCTTTATTAGTCACACTCAGTGATTGGATATTCTGTAGAGTTCACCAAAGAGTATCCAATCACTACACTTGGAAGGACACTGCCCTAGGTTTTGAGAAAGCCCCAATTTGTTAATGCAGCTGCAGGGCAGGAGGTCCACGTCTGCTTTGGAAGACCACTCCTTTCCCAGCATGCTCAGCGCTGCAGGCCACACTCGTGTGGAGCGTTTAAACGCCATTTAGACATCTGCTGAGGCTCATTTGTTATGGAAAAGCTTATTTAAGTGGATTTTATTTCAATAGAAAAGTAGAATAAAGATTAAACATCCATGTGAAAGAATGAGGATTGTGGTTTATGTCTTTGTCTGCTAATAGCCTGTAACCGTCATGGTAACTGATGAGTCAGAATGTGACTCCCACACGACACTTTGCTGTGAATTACAACACTCGTGGTTCACTTCAAATCGTATAAATCTTTCGCCTTTTACTAAAGATTTCCGTGGAGAGGACCAACATGAGTTTATAGGAATTTTTTGATGCCCTGCCTCAAGGTGGGGTCCTAATGTTGTTTAAAAACGAAATGTTTTGTGGTAAAGTGTAGCACATGCACATACAGTGCAGACACATCAATGACTTCTTTAAAGAAGTTTTTTTAGTTATGATGGCCCAATAGCAGGGGGTGTCATGACTGTGAAGTCTACATACTGTATGTTTGGGTGGTAGATATGAAATGTGTTAAGAAACATCCTTAGTATGGAGCAGTAAAGTAGGTTACAGCATCTGTCCACATGGTTTTAATATTGAGCAGTGAAGTAGGATACTGCATCTTGGGTTTTAGTATTGAGTTATAAAGTATGCTACTGCGTCTGTTCTTGTGGTTTTAGTATTCAGTTATGAAGTATGCTACTGTGTCTGTACTTGTGGTTTTAGTATTCAGTTATGAAGTAGGTTACAGCATCTCTCCACGTGGTTTTAGTATTGAGATATAAAGTAGGCTACTGCATCTTGGGCTTTAGTATTGAGGTATAAAGTTGGCTACTGCATCTTGGGTTTTAGTTTTGAGATATAAAGTAGGCTACTGCGTCTGTTCTTGTGGTTTTAGTATTCAGTTATGAAGTATGCTACTGTGTCTGTACTTGTGGTTTTAGTATTCAGTTATGAAGTATGCTACTGTGTCTGTACTTGTGGTTTTAGTATTGATCAGTCCAGTAGTCTACTGTGCCCTTGGGGGTTTACTATTGATCTGTACAGTAGTCTACTCTGTCCTTGTGGTTTTAGTATGGAGCAGTACAGTACCGGTAGCTACTCTGTGTTCTTGTGGTTTTACTATTGAGCGGTGCAGTAGGCTACTCTGTTCTTGTGGTTTATGGAGCAATACAGTAGACTACTCTGTTCTTGGTGTTTTTCTATCGGGCGGTACAGTAGACTACTGTGTGCCCATGACAGCTGCAGGGCAGGAGGTCCACGTCTGCTTTGGAAGACCACTTCTCTCCCAGCATGCTCAGCGCTGCAGGCCACACTCGTGTGGAGCGTTTAAACGCCATTTAGACATCTGCTGAGGCTCATTTGTTATGGAAAAGCTTATCTAAGTGATTGTATTTCAATAGAACAGTAGAATAAAGATTAAACATCCGTGTGAATGAATGAAGATTGTGGTTTATATCCTCCTCTGCTATTGGCTGGTAACCGTCATAGTAACTGCTGAGTCAGAATGTTACTCCCACACGACACTTAGACATGAATTACAACACTCATGGTTCACTTCAAATCGTATAAATCTTTCGCCTTTTACTAAAGATTTCCGTAGAGAGGACCAACATGAGTTTCTAAGAATTTTTTGATGCCCTGCCTCAAGATAGTGATGGGCAAATGAGGCTTCCTGAACCAATGAGGCTTTCAGGCAAAAAGGTTCGAAGCATTCGAAGCATTTTTCGAAGCCTCATTTCTCACTGGCGCCATCTGGTGTGCAATGAAATGACACGGCAGGTATTGATTTCATTTTTTTTTTAAATCGTGTGTATTCGTTCCGTTTTAATAAATGTGATAGGGTGTATGTATGGAATTAATGACTCGTGATTGTGGAACACTCAAATCAAGTTTAACGCTGACCCATGTGTTATCGTGGAAGTGAGAGAGAGCATCATTTTGTGGAGGTCGGCGCGCGACCGGGAGTGGGCCATAAACGCAACAGCAGCCAATTAAACCGGAAAGAAATATAATGAATAGAGTCACATTATAGGCCTATGAATGAAATGTAGGCCTAATTCAAGAGATTCTAACAAATATCAGTTATCCACTAGGCCGATTCGAACTCACAATGATAAGGGTAATATTCTGCCGCTTTCACCACTAGGCCAGGCTCCCAGCTAATTTCATTAATTATTTGGTCAGCTTTCACAGAAGGCTACCCTGCGAAATTAAAATTATTAAGTGATCATCATACTGCTACCACGAGGACTTGAACCAATGATCTAGAGAATTCAGGTCGGGCAGTTTAACCACTGCGCCAGCCATGTGACTTCTTACACGGCAGAGCTGAGTGTCCTTCTTGTCGTCAAGATGACACAACTTGTAAACCCCATTAAAACCCGCACAAAAACCATTAAAATAGGCTAAATAAAATATGTCTGCACTCTTATTTAGCTATAAAGTTGAGTAGGACTACTAATAATTGCTGACAGAACTGCTGTCTCGTTTATGGTAGCTTAGCTCAAGGTAGGCCTAGAACTAAAACAATTTTCCACCACGTCTTCGGGAGCATCTCACTTTGAAAATCTACATCAAAAGGGAATTGCATATCATATTTGGACATTTGGGTCAATCTATGGCATGAGCTGAATTTATTGTATAGTGGAACCAAATCAAAGTCACTACATATCCAGTCTCAACATTCACACAACAAACGCAATCTGAAAACTTGACAAGTGCTCCGAGGCGCAGAAAGCTTGTTTGGGTAGCGGCACTAGCGGAGCGCAATGGCACGTCCACGCGCTTCGCAAAATGTGAAGCCTCATCTGGCATTGTCACGTGGTATTTCTTGACGTCAAACGCCTCGAAGCGAGGCTTCAGATTTTGCGCCCACTTTTGCTCGAAGCACGCTTCGAAGCCTCGCTTCAAATTTCCCATCACTACCTCAAGGTGGGGTCCTA
The DNA here is from genome assembly GCF_034702125.1 of Engraulis encrasicolus. Lineage (NCBI taxonomy): Eukaryota > Metazoa > Chordata > Actinopteri > Clupeiformes > Engraulidae > Engraulis > Engraulis encrasicolus. The sequence continues at coordinate 50,639,736 of NC_085871.1, read as the reverse complement.
ATGTTGTTTAAAAACAAAATGTTTTGTAGTAAAGATTAGCACATGCACATACAGTGCAGTGCAGTACTGTGCAGACGCATCAATGTCTTCTTCAAAGAAGTTTTTTTTAGTTAGGATTTCCCAATAGCAGGGAGTTTCATGACTGTAAAGGCTACATACTGTATGTTTGGGTGGTAGATATGAAATGTGTTAAGAAACATCCTTAGTATGGAGCAGTAAAGTAGGTTACAGCATCTTGGGTTTTAGTATTGAGATATAAAGTAGGCTACTGCGTCTGTACTTGGTGTTGTATTGAGTTATTATGGTGTCATGGTTTTAGTATTGAGATATAAAGTAGGCTACTGCGTCTGTACTTGTTTTAGTATTGAGTTATGAAGTAGGCTACTGCATCTTGGGTTTTAGCATTGATCAGTCCAATAGGCTATTGCGTCTGTCCTTGATGTTTTAGTCAGAGATTCTTTAAGTATAGAGATATGCCAACATAATAGGTTTCTATGGGCACCTAACATGACCAGGTTCCGGTCTGCCTAAAAGGGTGTGTCATAATGCTCCTAGCATTGAATAGAACAGTCCTCAGGTCTGCCTAGGTCTGCCTAAAGGGGGCCATAATAGAACCAGGAAATAATGGGTCAATGGAACCTCTCTCTCTCTACTCTCTCTGTTTTAGCATTGAGTTATGAAGTAGGCTACTGCATCTTGGGTTTTAGCATTGAGTTATGAAGTAGGCTACTGCGTCTGTACTTGTTTTAGTATTGAGATATAAAGTAGGCTACTGCATCTGTCCTTGTGGTTTTAGTATTCATTTATAAAGTAGGCTACTGCGTCTGTACTTGGTGTTGTATTGAGTTATTATGGCGTCATGGTTTTAGTATTGAGATATAAAGTAGGCTACTGCATCTGTCCTTGTGGTTTTAGTATTGAGAAACAAAGTAGGCTACTGAGTCTTGGGTTTTAGTATTTAGTTATGAAATAGGCTACTCTGTGTACTTGATGTTTTAGTATTTAGTTATGAAATAGGCTACTGCGTCTGTCCTTGTGGTTTTAGTATTGAGCAGTACAGTATGCTACTGTATCTGCACTTGTTTTAGTATTGGGCAGTAACAGTAGACTACTCTGTTCTTGGTGTTTTTCTATTGGGCAGTAACAGTAGACTACTCTGTGTTCTTGTGGTTTTACTATTGATCTGTACAGTAGGCTACTCTGTTCTTGTGGTTTTACTATTGGGCAGTACAGTAGGCTACTGTGTGCCCATGACAGCTGCAGGGCAGGAGGTCCACGTCTGCTTTAGTTTGGAAGACCACTCCTCTCCCAGCATGCTCAGCGCTGCAGGCCACACTAGTGTGGAGCGTTTAAACGCCATTTAGACATCTGCAGAGGCTCATTTGTTATGGAAAAGCTTATCTAAGTGGATTGTATTTCAATAGAACAGTAGAATAAAGATTAAACATCCATGTGAATGAATGACGATTGTGGTTTATATCCTCGTCTGCTATTGGCTGGTAACCGTCATAGTAACTGATGAGTCAGAGTGTGACTCCCACACGACACTTCAATTTGAATTACAACACTCATGGTTCACTTCAAATCGTATAAATCTTTCGCCTTTTACTAAAGGTTTCCGTGGAGAGGACCAACATGAGTTTATAGGAATTTTTTGATGCCCTGCCTCAAGGTGGGGTCCTAATGTTGTCTAAAAACAAAATGTTTTGTATTAAAGTGTAACACGTGCACTGACACATACAGTGCAGACGCATCAATGTCTTCTTCAAAGAAGTTTTTTTTAGTTAGGATTTCCCAATAGCAGGGAGTTTCATGACTGTAAAGGCTACATACTGTATGTTTGGGTGGTAGATATGAAATGTGTTAAGAAACATCCTTAGTATGGAGCAGTAAAGTAGGTTACAGCATCTCTCCACGTGGTTTTAGTATTGAGCAGTAAAGTAGGATACTGCATCTTGGGTTTTAGTCTTGAGGTATAAAGTAGGCTACTGCGTCTTGATGTTTTAGTCTTGAGATATAAAATAGGCTACTGCATCTGTCCTTGGTGTTGTATTGAGTTATTATGGTGTCATGGTTTTAGTATTGAGATATAAAGTAGGCTACTGCGTCTGTACTTGTTTTAGTATTGAGATATAAAGTAGGCTACTGCGTCTGTACTTGTTTTAGTATTGAGTTATGAAGTAGGCTACTGCATCTTGGGTTTTAGCATTGAGTTATGAAGTAGGCTACTGCGTCTGTACTTGTTTTAGTATTGAGCAGTACAGTATGCTACTGTATCTGCACTTGTTTTAGTATGGAGCAATAAGCTTAACAGTAGCTACTCTGTGTTCTTGTTGTACTATTGATCTGTACAGTGGGATACTGTATCTGGTCTTGTGGTTTTAGCATTGAGTTATAAAGACGGCTACTCTGTCTGTACTTGTGGTTTTAGTATTCATTTATAAAGTAGGCTACTGCATCTTGGGTTTTAGTATTGAGATATAAAGTAGGCTACTGCGTCTGTCCTTGTGGTTTTAGTATTGAGTTATAAAGTAGGATACTCTGTCTTGGGTTTTAGTATTCAGTTATAAAATAGGCTACTGTGTCTTGGGTTTTAGTATTCAGTTATAAAGTAGGCTACTGCATCTGTCCTTGTGGTTTAAGTATTGAGCAGTACAGTAGGCTACTGTAATCTGTTCTTGTGGTTTTAGTATTGATCAGTCCAGTAGTCTACTGTGCCCTTGGGGGTTTACTATTGATCTGTACAGTAGTCTACTCTGTCCTTGTGGTTTTAGTATGGAGCAGTACAGTAGACTACTCTGTTCTTGTGGTTTTAGTATGGAGCAGTACAGTAGACTACTCTGTTCTTGTGGTTTTACTATTGGGCAGTACAGTAGGCTACTGTGTGCCCATGACAGCTGCAGGGCAGGAGGTCCACGTCTGCTTTAGTTTGGAAGACCACTCCTCTCCCAGCATGCTCAGCGCTGCAGGCCACACTAGTGTGGAGCGTTTAAACGCCATTTAGACATCTGCTGAGGCTCATTTGTTATGGAAAAGCTTATTTAAGTGGATTGTATTTCAATAGAAAAGTAGAATAATGATTAAACATCCATGTGAATGAATGAAGATTGTGGTTTATATCCTCGTCTGATATTGGCTGGTAACCGTCATGGTAACTGATGAGTCAGAATGTTACTCCCACACGACACTACACCTTAATTAATAACACTCATGGTTCACTTCAAATCGTATAAATCTTTCGCCTTTTACTAAAGATTTCCGTGGAGAGGACCAACATGAGTTTCCAAGAATTTTTTGATGCCCTGCCTCAAGGTGGGGTCCTAATGTTGTTTAAAAACAAAATGTTTTGTATTAAAGTGTAACACGTGCACTGACACATACAGTGCAGACGCATCAATGTCTTCTTCAAAGAAGTTTTTTTTAGTTAGGATTTCCCAATAGCAGGGAGTTTCATGACTGTAAAGGCTACATACTGTATGTTTGGGTGGTAGATATGAAATGTGTTAAGAAACATCCTTAGTATTGAGCAGTGAAGTAGGATACTGCGTCTTGGGTTTTAGTATTGAGATATAAAGTAGGCTACTGCGTCTGTACTTGTTTTAGTATTGAGTTATTATGGTGTCATGGTTTTAGTATTGAGTTATAAAGTAGGCTACTGCGTCTGTACTTGTTTTAGTATTGAGATATAAAGTAGGCTACTGCATCTGTCCTTGTGGTTTTAGTATTGATCAGTCCAATAGGCTACTGCGTCTGTCCTTGATGTTTTAGTCAGAGATTCTTTAAGTATAGAGATATGCCAACATAATAGGTTTCTATGGGCACCTAACATGACCAGGTTCCGGTCTGCCTAAAGGGGTGTGTCATAATGCTCCTAGCATTGAATAGAACAGTCCTCAGGTCTGCCTAGGTCTGCCTAAGGGGGGCCATAATAGAACCAGGAAATAATGGGTCAATGGAACCTCTCTCTCTCTACTCTCTCTGTTTTAGTATTGAGTTATAAAGTAGGCTACTGCATCTTGTGGTTTTAGCATTGAGTTATAAAGACGGCTACTCTGTCTGTACTTGTGGTTTTAGTATTGAGGTATAAAGTTGGCTACTGCATCTTGGGTTTTAGTTTTGAGATATAAAGTAGGCTACTGCGTCTGTACTTGGTGTTGTATTGAGTTATTATGGCGTCATGTTGTTAGTTTAGAGTTATAAAGTAGGCTACTGTGTCTTGGGTTTTAGTATTGAGCAGTAAAGTAGGATACTCTGTCTTGGGTTTTAGTATTCAGTTATAAAATAGGCTACTCTGTGTACTTGATGTTTTAGTATTTAGTTATGAAATAGGCTACTGCGTCTGTCCTTGTGGTTTTAGTATTGAGCAGTACAGTATGCTACTGTATCTGCACTTGTTTTAGTATGGAGCAATACAGTAGACTACTCTGTTCTTGGTGTTTTTCTATCGGGCGGTACAGTAGACTACTGTGTGCCCATGACAGCTGCAGGGCAGGAGGTCCACGCCTCCTTTGAAAGACTACCTATCCCAGCATGCTCAGCGCTGCAGGCCACACTAGTGTGGAGCGTTTAAACGCCATTTAGACATCTGCAGTGGCTCATTTGTTATGGAAAAGCTTATCTAAGTGGATTGTATTTAAATAGAAAAGTAGAATAAAGATTAAACATCCATGTGAATGAATGAAGATTGTGGTTTATTCTTGTCTGCTATTGGCTGGTAACCGTCATGGTAACTGATGAGTCAGAATGTTACTCCCACACGACACTTCAACTTAAATAACAACACTCATGGTTCACTTCATATCGCATAAATCTTTCGCCTTTTACTAAAGATTTCCGTGGAGAGGACCAACATGAGTTTCCAAGAATTTTTTGATGCCCTGCCTTACGGTGGGGTCCTAATGTTGTATAAAAATAAGAAATTATAGAGAAATGCTATTGAGCACAATAAGTAGAAATAATCTAATGTCTGGGTATATCCAGTCTTGTGCTCATTCTCTCACTCTTTTTCTCTCTAAGTTACACTTGAATGACAATCCTTAGTCGCTACCTACATCAATGTTTCCCCCAAATATGTTGTTTAGTCATTATGCCCCAGTAGTAGTAGTATCAGGAACTGTCACGACTAGAAAGGCTAACTTACATACTGTATGTGTTAGCAGTAGATATGAAATGTGGTTAGAAACATCCTTAAATAAATCCTTTAGTAACTTATACCAGCCTAGAATAATGGCTAAAAGATTATTATCAGGCGGTTGCATTTTGTTGTCTGAGCTTTCAAATGAGCTTACAGCCTATGCCAGTGTGCTTCCTATCTCTTAGATGTAATTTCCTGCATTTTAACGTCCTGTATCAGCTCAATATGGAATCCGTACTGTTATCTCTAAATTCCGAAAAATGATTCCATATTTCAAGGGCTTGTGGGGGGCCTGAACCTTGCCGTCCAAGGGCCGCCATTTGAATAGCCCTGCATTAGGGAGAAGAGCGAGATGCTTTGTCCACTCACAGGTTGAGATCCTCAGGGAGAGGAGATTACATTCCTCAACTACAATCCATAATGCATAAAGCCATTAGACTGCTTAATTCTAGTGCTCTTACATAGGTCTCTGGTCATGTTGTTCTGTGTTTTTTTTTCCTTTTAAGGGATGGCACTTAGGCCTACTGTAACATCCTATTGATTTTGTGTATTCATACATGTGTGCATGTGTGCGTGTGTGCGTGTGTGTGTGTGTGTGTGTGTGTGTGTGTGTGTGTGTGTGTGTGTGTGTGTGTGTGTGTGTGTGTGTGTGTGTGTGTGTGTGTGTGTTGTGTGCACCTTAAAAATATCAACAGCACTGGGTTATTAACTTTGAATTGTGGGGAGAGGATCACATTTTTATATTTTACTGTTTTTGATTTACTTGATTAATTTGTTAATACTCATATTATTACTATTATTTACTTTAATTTATTATACTTCATGATATACTTCATGAATTTAAACTTTATTTGACTAGGCCTACTTCTTTTTGGTTACTTCTATAGGCCTTCAAACTACGCAGTGTTGTTGCTCCACCCACAATTTCGTTGACTTCATTGACAATGACAATAAACTCCTTGAATCTTGAATCTTGAATCTTGAGTAAACTAATATATTAGCCTGCTTGCCTTGTGCACGCTGATCTTCTTTCTGGCAACCACATCATTATAACGGTGGAGCGGAGTGGAAGTTCTATACATTAGACAAGAATTTAGTTACCAGTTCTGATCCATGTAGCGACTACGCCAGGGGTAGACATGGAGATCTACCACCAAAATTTACCTTATTGCACAGAAGGCTTACACAGGTTCAAAGTATAGAGGCCAAAGCCGAGGGTCCCCAATGCACAGTACTTTTATTCAGTTACAGGTGTCAGAATTCTTTTATAAATAACATGTGCAAACATACTTAACATGCGCTCACGCAACACACACAGACGCAGCACACTCCAAACCGCAGGTTAGGAGGAAACAAGATCATGTGTTGACCCACGTTCAGTCTCAGGGGAATCAGTGTTATAGCCCATGTTTTAATTCTGAATACTGTCCTTGTGGTTTTAGTGTTAAACAGTTCTGTTGGCCAGTGCTTTTCAACCTTTTTTGAGCCAAGGCACACCTTTTTGAGGATAAAATGCCAATGCACATTACCAATTGTAAATGTCCACTAATAATACAATCCTATTGCCTGTATTAACAATGTACAGTGACTCTATGACTTTCCGCGGTACTCCATAGGATCTCTCTCACTCACGGCAGTGCACACTAGTGTTCCCCTGCACAGTGGTTGAGAGTCTGCGTAGTTAGAAGACCACTCCTACCCCAGCATGCTCTCCACTGCAGGCTGCATTTGAACTGTGTCTCTCAACGTCATTTTGACATTTGCTGTGGCTCATTTTTGAAGGAAAAGTTTATAGAAGTGACCTTTACCTAACATTGAAAACTAAAACAGTAAACATCCATGTGAATGAATGAGGATTGTGGTTTATGTCTTTGTCTGCTAATGGCCTGTAACCGTCATAGTAACTGATGAGTCAGAATGTCAGTCCCACACGACACTTCAGTCAGAGTAATTGCACTCATGGTTCACTTCAAATCGTATAAATATTTCGCCTTTTACTAAAGATTTCCGTGGAGAGGACCAACATGAGTTTCTAAGAATTTTTTGATGCCCTGCCTTACGGCGGGGTCCTTTCGTTGTATAAAAATAATACATTGTTGCAAAGTACTGCATGGGACGAAGGAAATAGAAACGTTGTAACAACAGTTTCCGTTTGCTTATACCTGGCACGTGCTTCCTTCTATGCAAGTCGCAACAAAATATCAAGGCAAGCTGTCAAACTTCGTTCTTGTTTCTAACGTTAACGTGCTTTGTAAACATAGTGGTACCGTAGTAGTGTGATGTTCACCAAGCTTGTCGTCGGTCTCAGCGTTACTGATGAAGGTTCACAGATGTCGCTTGTAAACTCTATCAGCAAAGAATCCTGCAACTTTGTAGGCTACTGCCTGGCTTTACCTTCGTTGTGAGTGCACTCGCTGTATTTTATTCACTAGTATGTCACTATCCAGCGCACGCAGAAGGAGAAAGAAACTCCTGATAGATTTCAGGATTACTTGCTGAGTTGTGTGAAACACACGGTGTCCAAACATCAAAACGCTTACCGGTATTTTAAATCTGGTGACATCTGCGGAAAGCAAGCAGCTACATCCGGATGGATCACGTCATTACATCCTGTCCCACAATGCACTGCGATTAATTCATTCTAAAATGTGTTTTATAAAACACCAATTTCCCTTTTCAAAGTGCATGGTTGTCCTAGTGTGCTTTGGAATCTGAATACATGACTGTGAATGCATCATGCGTTTTGATTTTGTGAATATTGTGTACAAAACCGTCAACGTGAGATTTGTGGTGCTCTGTACTGTCCTGAAAATTACAGTTGGTACGTCAGCTTTGCGCAGTGGCAGTATCGTAGCCTATGAGGTTTATCCGAGGCGCGATTATTGCTAGTTGAAAACTTTACCCAATACCCCGCCTTGACGACTTGAAATATAGTCGGCAATGGCAATTTTTGACGGTCTCTACGGAGACTGATTTACCTGTGAATAATAATGATACAAAGTGGAGAGCCTGAGAGCTCATTGTTAAGAGTAGCTTGACAAAGTAGCTCTTTAGTGATTAGTTTTTTACGCCGAGATTAGTGTAGACTCTGAGCAGATCTCAAGGAAACTTCTTCAAAAAGTGTCTGTATCCACCCAATACCCTGTTGACTGCTTGGGTTTTCGGATCATTACGGTAAACGTAGAGCTTGTTGATTGGTCCGTAGGTTGAAAAGACTTTCTTGGACCTGCTTTCCGTAATTTAAAAAAAAAGCATTTTATCTCAGCGTGTATCACCATTGTAAACAACCAACACAACAGAACCAAATCGGGGCTTTGTTAAGCTTTTTATATCGAAGAGACTATGATCAGATCTCAAAGAACCCTCATAAAGTGTCTGATGGCGCGTGTTTTCTATGCATTACGGTAAATGTAGGTAGGGCTAGGTAGTTGCTGATTGGTCCGTAGCTTGAATGGACTTCCTGGTCCTTCACTGAATATGAGCCGACTCTTTTAGCCGCAGGAAAAGTATCAGCAGAGAACTTACACAGGGGAAGACTCGCAGGCCAACAGCACTCGGGCATAAATAAGAAACACGAAGACACGGATTATTGGACACAGATAACTTTTCTCTGAGTTCAACGTTTGTATTTTACTTGCAAGCGACTGGGCGATCGTTTTGTTTACCATCAAAAGGCCACGTCTACTTTACTATAACACCCGTCCTGCTGTGTTGCAACAACACCCATGGAAACGGCAAAGAAACGCCAAATATCGGGAGACGATGGAGCTACAGAGGCCAAGAACGCTAAAAGCCAGCGGAGAGACAGACCACACATCGCAGCCCTGGTGTGTGCGAGGGGCGGCAGTAAAGGTATTCCCCTGAAGAACATCAAGATGTTAGCCGGGGTCCCCCTCATAGGCTGGGTACTCAGGGCCGCCGTGGACTCAGAACTCTTTGACAGGTAGGCTACCGTGTGTAGTGTTGTATGCCTTTTGGTCTGACTAAATGTTCATGCATTCAGAGCTCTAAATTACAGTAACACCAGCAAACTGGCCAAATGCTGGTGAAATTTCACTGTGTCTGGTAGAAAAGACTGACTTACCAGCTTGCCACTTTGACCCATTAAAGTGGGTGTGTGTTTGGCTGATTAAAATCTACTAGCCATTTTGTCTGGTGATTAAAAAAAAAACATGTAGCCCTCATGGCTATGCCTTTCAAATCGGACTAAATCTGTTCATGCATTCCATTAGGCATTAATGCATGTTGTGTATTGATAATAGCATTGTGTTATGTTGACTAGTGTGGGTTGGCTATGCCTTTTTAAAATCGGACTAAATCTGTTCATGCATTCCACTAGGCCAGGGGTATTCCACTTGATAAGCACTAGGCATAAATGTATGTTGTGTATTGTTTGACAGCGTTGTGTTGTGTTGTCCTACTTTAATGTGCAAAAAAAATGATTGGCCCTTAGCGCCAAGAAATGCTTTTGCCCATTCGTACATCAGATCACGTGTCTCACAGTGTGGCATTGCATTGCATTGCATTTAGATGGTATTTTAAATCCTTTAAATCTGAACAGGACTCTAAATTAACTTTTTTTTTCATCACCAGCCAAAATGACTAGTAGATGTTAATCTCACTGGCCAAACACACATCCAATGTGTGCCAAACTGCCAAACTGAAATTTCACCAGCATTTGGCTGGTTGTGGAAGTTCATTATGCCCCTTGTCCACTGCCAGTTTTCTTGTAGGCCTACAACTCGACACATCGCGGCTAGGCTGCCACGTCTTGCTTTTCGATTGGACACAACACAGCTCAATCGAAGAGCAAATAGTGACAGCCGAGTCGCGTTGTGTTGAGCTGTAGGCCTACCAGAAAACTGGCAGTGGAAAAGAGGCGTTAGTGGCATGAATCAGAGAAAATCTTTTTCATGCATACCACTATGCATTAATGCCTGTTGTGTATTGTGTATCCTGTTACGTTGTTCTACTTTCATGTACAAAACTGGGGGGGAAAAACGTACCTGCCACGTTAGAGACAGATTTTGAACTGAAGGGTAGCAATATGTTAAATATTAATGTAAAAACCTGCAGTGTGTTCCAGCTGCTCTCTTCAAGTGATGTTTGTCTCCCACTGTGATGCATGGAGTCCCAATTGTATTTATTTCTCCCTCTCCCTCCCTCAGCGTCTGGGTGTCAACGGACCACGATGAGATTGAGAAGGTGGCGAAGGCCTGGGGAGCTCAGGTGCATCGCCGCAGTGCCCAGGTGTCCCGAGACGCCTCCAGCTCCCTGGAGACCATACAGGAGTTCACTGCTCTTAACCCTGGTAACTAACCATGCCAT
>NC_085871.1:50619274-50626774 GCF_034702125.1 Engraulis encrasicolus | reverse complement strand
ATATTTTGATCAATTCTTTGTCAAGATTTCTCCACAGTGGTAAACCTATAGATACTCTCGCATGTCTTTGGAAGTCTCCGCAAACTGAAAGAAAGTCATTTGAATTCACTTTTTGTAATCAATTGCACACAAGAGTATTTTCTATGACATGTCTCTGTTAGTGGACTGTGCACCGAACAGTTGTCGAAAGCTCAGAGGCGGTACCTTTCCATGCTCTGGGGATCTCTGTCATGGTGGATGATGGGGCAGGGCAGTTCAATGGCCATGGAGGAGAGCAAAAGTTAGCCAGAGAATGATACAAAAGGTGGGGACTAGTGGTACTTTGTGGTACTTTGATCATAGAACTGTCCCTCCCCCACCATCACCCACCACGACTGAGCTAGCCAGATCATGGTACCATTCTACTGCACTAGTTTAGAGGCATGATAAAATTCTTTACTGAACAGATGTAATAGCAATGAATTCAGAGTCAAATGACAATAACACAAGTGGCCAAGAGATAATATCATTTCTGCCAGAAACAAAAAATTGTATGACTTGTTCAAATACAAATTGCAGACTAAAGCAAATCTTAGACAAGAAAGTTACTCAGTACTGCAGCAAATAGGCTTACAAGCTAACTTGTAATGTGATGCAAGAGGAACAGCTGATGATTGCTCGATTGATGGAGCTCCATTTTATCAGTGTTAGAAGTTGTTATAATAATGTGATCATTCACCATTTTATCACGTCATACACAGACTTGCACAGAATACATTTTTTAAATGTTTTTTTTTTAATTATTGTTATGAATAATATCATTAACAACAACAAATAACATTGTATGACAGTCAATGTCATGTGCAATGTGCTATTCCTGCTGTTTTGGCTGTGTTTGATTGTTTCATGCTTGAAACATCTATCTTTTATTCATTGTTCAGATTGAGGATGTGTCATGATGCCACGTCATGTGACAACCAGAACAATTAAAAAGAAAAAAAATCAGAGGGTGGGACAGGGTGTGAACATTTTGAAAGGGGGTGTGTGATTGAAAACTTGTGACATCACTTTGGTGTCAAAAGTACATTGGCCAATTTGCTGTCAGGCATGTCAAATGGTGGGTCATTCTCTATCCCCTTTAAGACAGTTAGCACCGACAAGAATTGAGAAACGGACCCCAGCACAACAAATATAATCTGAATGCCACATTTGTCCACAGCTACTGTATGTCTGGTGAAATGCAGAGGTTAGATTTAGATGTGTGCAATTTGCACACTGCCATGATGCGCATCAAAAATAGAATAGCCTTTGATCTTCAGTTAAGGCGCTTGTGCTGTCATATCTATTATGTTGATGAGAAGTGTTTGTGTGTGTGTGTAATGTACGGACGGGTTCATGGGTTCTATTTCGATTCCTTTGTACGTTAAGGAACTGGAAAGACATACAATTGACAATGAAAGGTTTTACTGTCACACTGATTGTGATACAGTGTTAGCCTGATAAACCAGCCTAAATGTGAGACCGGAGTAATTTAGTCTGGCCCCGATGAACGATACCTCCGAAGATTGTTGATGAGAACAACCTGTTGTTTTTTCAAACCGTGCCGGCGCTCTGACCCATCGGCGATCTTTGCCGTTGATGTGCTTTCCCTCAAAACCCTGCCCGCTTTGATTCAAAACAAATCTCTGCGTTGTGATTGGTTTTGCCAGACTCAGGGCACAGTGTTCAAAACGTTCTCAGATCCGAGGCCAGACCCACTCGCAGCTGAAAAAATGTCAGGCTAATACAGTGTGTGTGTGTGTGTGTGTGTGTGTGTTTCCAGCGTGTAGTGCCACAGCGCCGCTGAATCTGGACCCCTCCAGGAGGCCGCGTAGGCAGGACTGGGATGGGGAGCTGTGTGAGAACGGCTCATTCTACATGACGTCACGACACCTCATCGAGAAGGGCATACTACAGGTGTGTGTGTGTGTGTGTGTGTGTGTGAGAACGGCTCATTCTACATGACGTCACGACACCTCATCGAGAAGGGCATACTACAGGTGTGTGTGTGTGTGTGTGTGAGAAAACAGGTCATTCTACATGACGTCACGACACCTCATCGAGAAGGGCATGTGTGTGTGTGTGTCTTTGTGCGTGTGTGTGTGTGTGTGTGTGTGTGTGTGTGTGGCTTGAATAGGGAGCTGTGAAGTTGAACTTCAGCTAAAAATATGTAATGAGCTCAGCCCCTGCAGGTGTCAGCCAATGGAATGTTCACATTTTTCTGAACACGAGTTTTCTGAACACGGTTGCTCGCTCTCCCTGATCGAACGCTTCAGGTTGAATCTTTTGCCTTGTTCATTGCTCCTGTCCTGAACTTTCCAGGCGGGACACTAGATTCTCAAAGTGTGGTCTGGGGACCACTGGTGGTCCGCGACAGAGCTCAGGTGGTCCGCGAGGGGATTTCTACTTTTCCAAGACAAATTAGCAGCAGTATATTTGTAACATAATTACAAAGCTAAACAAAGCTGAAGTCTTATTTTCACCGCAATAAGACAGGCTTGTGATTTCAATCGAAATTACCAGCGTCAAATTAGCACCCCTCAACTGTCAATTCCGCTGACAGGTGGTCCCAGAACATTTTTGGGTTGGACAAAGTGGTCCTCGGTCTAAAAAAGTTTGAGAAACACTGCACTAGAGCAGCGTTTTAGCTCTTCTGTCGCCGGATGTCTGTCCACACGGTCACACCCGCACCTGTATTGCTGAGGGCCTGTGCACAACGCTGGCGGTATGCTTGCTGTAGGATACGCGTGCACGTGCACAATTCGTGCATGAGCGTGTTAACTTGCGTAGTTCATGTCAATTTGTGGCGCGTTAGGTACTGCAACCAAACAAGTGCGTTAGGGGCAATATCTTCAAACTCGCTGGGGGCGATCGCGAAAAAAGACTGCACAGTTCAATACGAGTGCTTCTGTGGAAAAAGACGATGGCAATAACTTTTCAAGACTGTCTCGAGCTTGTCCGAAATTACAAGTTTCATTCGATTTGCGATCAAACTTCCCCATTGCACTTTGACAAAGGACCGTGCAGAAGTAGCAGTATAGTCTGCTTGCCCGGGGAGTCCTTATTTCGTTTTGTTTACAGTCTGTGTTCCCAAATTCCGGATCAAATTGCTGTGCTCTCTGCCCCCTGGATGACACCGCCAGTATTTTGCATGTTGGTCTTTAAGGCAAGCATGTGCAGTCGGTTGCTCGCACTGACTCGCATCATTTTGCGGCTCACAGCAAGAGTGCCGAGGGTTTTAGGGCCTTCTTGAGCTCTCACTTTCTTGACTTGACTAAAGCCGGATATGTCAAACAGAGGAATCAGCTGGGCTCTGCTGTTGGAATGGCTGCTTTTGCATGGCCTACAGGCACCTGGTTACCAAGGGGCAAGCATACAGGTGTGCTCTGCTCTCAGAACTGCTACCTGACAGGTCTCTCCAGAGGCGCCCTGGGAGGACACAGATATGAAAACTCTCTATACACCTCACCCCGCCTGGTGTCACTTATCCCTCTTATGCACTTTACTTGGAAATCTGCTGCTACTGCTACTACTACTGCACAATCTCGTTGCCTCTGTGACTATGACTGGAAGTAAGCTCATTAGACCGTCGTGAGACAGGTTAGTTTTACGCTACTGATGATGTGTTGTTGCAATAGTAGTCCTGCTCAGTACGAAAGGAATCGCAGGTTCAGACATTTGGTTCGTGCGCTTGGCTGAGGAGCCACTGGTGTGAAGCTAGTACCATCTGCGGGATTATGACTGAACGCCTCTAAGTCAGAATCCCTCCCAGACGTAGCCGATACCGGTGTGCCTAAGTGGACGTAGGGATACCCGTGCATGTGCCTAAGAGGACGTAGGGATACCCGTGCGCCTAAGTGAACGTAGGGATACCCGTGCATGCGCCTAATTGGACGTAGCGATACCCGTGCGCCTAAGTGAACATAGGGATACCCGTGCGCCTAAGTGGTCGTAGGGATACCCGTGCATGCGCCTAATTGGACGTAGGGATACCCGTGCATGCGCCTAATTGGACGTAGGGATACCCGTGCGCCCAACCTTTTTTGTCTGGTGTACCCCCTAAGCATCTTAGTTGTGCCATGAGTACCCCCTAATTCATGTTCTATATCGCTTTCTCTGTCCTGATGTGACTGCTCCATACATTTGTTACAATAATAACATTTTTCCAAGTACCCCCTGCAGTGTGCTTGCGTACCCCTAGGGGTACACGTACCCCTGGTTGGGAAACATTAGCCTTGGTCTCATTAGCCGCGCTTCAGCGGCCCGGGGCCGCCCGGGGCTCAGGAGAGTGGCCGGCTCGGAGCTGCCGGCCCCGGGCCATTTTTTGCCTGATCGGACTCATAGCCGACCCCAGGCACATTCAGGTACACGCCTTGTTTGTGAAACGTCAGTCGGGCACAGCCCACTTTCGCCCCAAATCACAGAAGGACAACAACAGAACAACGACAAAGAATAGCAACATGCCCATTAACAACATGCATTCAGCCAGCCATTATTGTTTAGCAATCGTTCAGCACTTATAAGAAGACGGTAGCCTACTTAGAGGTGTGAATGCAGATTAAAACATGGCAAAGCTAGCAGCCATGTCAAACTTGTAGCCCAAGTTAAAATTTGAATTGGATCATATGCGAATCATGAGAATTGAGCACACAGCACCAATATCAACAAATATGTATTTATTTTCTATCACTAATGACGGACATTTAGGTAGTGTGCTTGTAGGTCCAGGTAAGATGACTGTCTCGTCTAAAAACGAACATTACACAAACTAGCAGTGCGCTAAAAACATGCTAAAAGCATGCTAACAAAATCATCACCTGGAGTCTGCCTGATCTGACACCCAGACCAACGAAGCTAATTTGGTCAAAATCCAAAAAACAAGAAGTTATTATCTTACTCTTGGCGTAATCACAGGTACTTGTGGGTTGAATCAAATAATTCCAGAAACTCGTCAACAACTCCAGAAAGTAATGTGATGATGCTTTGTTTATTAACTGTAGCCATTCACTTGAATGGAACTCTGCAGCACTCATCTGCTTGTTAATGCGGACTCTGGGGGATACTGCCTGCCGCAAGTGTCCTGCTACGGAACACAGAGAGATGAGCCACGCACGCGACTCTCCTCAACACGGCTGTAGTGATTAACCAGCCATGGAAAAAATAAATTGAGACTGTGAATTGCGATGTTTACAAGGAAATAATTTTAATCAATAACAATGAAATACCCAAAAAAGCAATACCCATGTCAGATTCGAATATTAATGGCCAATTAATATTCGTTCGAATGTCTCGAATTTTCTTAACATTCGACTTATATTCGAATATCGAAGTCAAAGGCTTAGTGGAAAGCATGCCAAATCACGATAATGGCACAAGAGTTGGCGGCTAAAAGCAGAAAAAAGCGACATGACTTAGCTATGACATCCCAAGTTTAAGTGTAGTGGTGCCCATGATGCCCTGATAACAACAAAAAAGTTATGTTGGCTAAATAACTTTAAAAACACAAACAGAAGTGCCAAGGTTGCATCTTATGAAATTATGCCATAAGAAAGCCAAACACCCCAAACTAATGCTTAACCATAATTTGCCCAGAATTTAGCGATAAGTCCCCCATGCAGCCACATTATTACACAGAGGTTGACCCCGCCTCCGAGCCTCGGCGAGCTTGCTGGCCCATCGAATTCGACGGGCCAGGGAAAGCGGCCCTTAGCCCGACAACCTGGCCCGGCGGCCATCTTTAGCACCTAGCCCCCTTTTGATGAGATCACCGTCAGCCCCCTTTTGTCCGGGCCAGCCCGGGGCTGGCCCTGCAGTGAGACTAAGGCTATTGGCCTAAGAGGACGTAGGGATACCCGTGCGTGCGCCTAAGTGCTTCGGTTGGTCTGGATTAGCCGGGGGCCCCCTGGGTCCCGGTGAGCAGGGGCGTTGGTGACGGGGTCGGGGTGCTTTGGTTGGTCCCGGTGAGCAGGGGCGTTGGTGACGGGGTCGGGGTGCTTTGGTTGGTCCCGGTGAGCAGGGGCGTTGGTGACGGGGTCGGGGTGCTTTGGTTGGTCCCGGTGAGCAGAGCCGTTGGTGACGGGGTCGGGGTGAGCAGGGGCGTTGGTGACGGGGTCCCGGTGAGCAGGGGCGTTGGTGACGGGGTCGGGGTGAGCAGGGGCGTTGGTGACGGGGTCGGGGTGAGCAGGGGCGTTGGTGACGGGGTCGGGGTGAGCAGGGGCGTTGGTGACGGGGTCGGGGTGCTTTGGTTGGTCCCGGTGAGCAGGGGCGTTGGTGACGGGGTCGGGGTGAGCAGGGGCGTTGGTGACGGGGTCCCGGTGAGCAGGGGCGTTGGTGACGGGGTCGGGGTGAGCAGGGGCGTTGGTGACGGGGTCGGGGTGAGCAGGGGCGTTGGTGACGGGGTCGGGGTGAGCAGGGGCGTTGGTGACGGGGTCGGGGTGAGCAGAGGCGTTGGTGACGGGGTCGGGGTGCGGCCGGAAAAACGCTGCACCTCTCCTGACACTACACCTAATGCAGTGTTTCTCAGACTTTTTCAGACCGAGGACCACTTTGTCCCCCCGAAAATGGTCAGGGACCACCTGTCAACTGAATTGATATGGTGCTAATTTGACATAGCTAATTTCAATGCAGATCGTTTTTATTCACATAAGAAGCCTGTCTTATTGCAGTGAAAATAAGATTTCAGCAATGTTGAGCTTTGTAATTATGTTAGAAATATAGCCTGCTAGCTTGTCTTGGGAAAGTAAAAATCCCCTCGCGGACCACCTGAGCTCTGTCGCGGACCACAGTGGTCCCCGGACGACACTTTGAGAATCACTGACCTAATGCTTGTGTAGAACCGGGTGCCAAATCACACGTAGACCAGACGACCCGATTCGAGATTGAATCTCGAAAACCTGAAACACTGACGCTGCACCTCATGCTTGTGTAGAACCGGGTGCTAAATGACTCGCATACGACCCGATTCAAGATTGAATCTCGAAAACCTGAAACGCCAGTTTGGCCAGTGAGGCAGACTGTACTGTGTTCATTCTCTTATCTGGAAACTAGAACTGTGCGTTGTCTTGAAAGGTGTGTGACTTGAAAGGTGTGTGCAGCTAGAAATGTGTGTGTGTGATAAACTACAGTGGTAATAACATGTTGTCAGCTGGTGATGTACGACAGGTGTGTGTGTGTGTGTGTGTGTGTGTGTGTGTGTGTGTGTGTGTGTGTGTGTGTGTGTGTGTGTGTGTGTGTCATGAAAGGTGTGTGTGTGTGTGTGTGTGTGTGTGTGTGTGTGTGTGTGTGTGTGTGTGTGTGTGTGTGTGTGTGTGTCACGAAAGGTGTGTGTGTGTGTCATGAAAGGTGTGTGTGTGTGTGTGTGCATGTCATGAAAGGTGTGTGTGTGTGTGTGTGCATGTCATGAAAGGTGTGTGTGTGTGTGTGTGTGTGTGTGTGTGTGTGTGTGTGTGTGTGTGTGTGTGTGTGTGTGTGTCATGAAAGGTG
>NC_085871.1:50595006-50619174 GCF_034702125.1 Engraulis encrasicolus | reverse complement strand
AAGCGCGCTAAGTACAATGTAATGTAATGTAATTCTGCCATGCACACAACATTATGGATGACAAATCAGATTTCAAAAACAAGATATTCTTGGTGCGCGTGTGACTGTTGCATCTTTGACTGAGACAGCAAGTGATCTCCAAGCCAAGGTAATGTCCACATACCACCAAGAAGGATTTTTCTTTGGACGCAAGAGGAAGCTGTCTGAAAGGGATATTTGGATGACCGGCCGTGGGTATTGTTGACCCTGTGGAGCTCTCGAGGGACAGTTCTGGTGGAAACAGGAGAGTGGGTCTTTTTTGGGCCCGATTCGAAACGGGGAAGGCAGCTGTCCTTCCAGTGAGCTAACGGACATCGAGTAAATGAAGTGTGGTCGAAAACGAAAAATTGCTTTATTCCTCTCTCGGCAGTTGCTGCATTTGTGGGCGTAACGAGAATATTTCAAGGATACATCAGATGCTGACTTCGCTTCCTTGGTACCCAACATGCTGTGCGCCACCTCCCTCTCAACCCGGGGAAACCTGAAAAACAAAACATGGCTACTACCACCAAAGGCTACTACCTTATATCATACTTTTTTATTCTGACACTATGTATGTAGATATTGAAAATCGAATGCATAAATCAACATTGTAGTATCTAAATATGCTGTCGCTAAAATCTATTATAGCCTATTTACGATTCCGCCGTTCTGACGACCCATTCACCGGTTCAAATAGCATGCTAAGCTAAGCGCTAACGTGATGAATTGTAACTCCCCCCATAGAATCGCAAAACCGCCGTAACATCAAATGCGCAAGACGGCGCACTCGTTAGTGCCGTTCGTAACGGCTGCCTCATCACTGACTTCACCTATCTGATCAGTGACCTGTTTATGTAGGAGGAGAGTCATCAAGTCACTGCCTCCCGTTTCGAATTCAGCCANAGTCTCTGGTGTTAGAGTTTGTATTGCTGTGGCTTTTTTAACCCCCCTGAGGTCTAAGGCTTTTCAGAGGCTTTTTAGGCTGCCTGCACCACCCTAAAACATTTTCTAAGTAAGTACACCACTAAGTAATTTCATTTCATATATATAATATTTGGACCTGGAAGGTCTGAGGTTTCTAATGGTGTGACTTATATGTTGCAATGACAAAAACTCACAGAGTTACAGATTTGTTTTTTTTAGACACTTGCCCTCTGAAGGGCACTCGGACCTCAGAGGGTTAATAAGCCTGATCCCTCTGTAGGCTACGTATTCGTTTATATGCATCATAACAGCATTAGAATAACAATGTAACAGCACAGCAGGATACAGTCATGTTAGGCTGTGTGTCATATACTAGAGGCTTATACTGTGATTGCTTTCCAAGCCTGAGCCTTTTCTAAGCTATGCATTATAAGCACCATAAGGACAGTCATGGTACATGTCAGGCAGAGGATACATATTGCTATTGCTATTAAATTACCTCACACCTTTTGTAGTTTATAACTGCATCATACATGCAGGAAGGTGACCAACTTCAAAAGCAATAACAACTTCATAACAACATGTACAGCCTACTGTGTTGTTTTGGAGCTATGCCTTTATTATTATTATTATTATTATTATTATTATTATTATTATTATTATTATTATTATTATTATTATGTGAAAGTAGTATTAGTCACATGTTTTACTAAAAAGTTGAGATTTATTTTGACATAGAAGTTGGCAAGATCTGGTCATTCGTCACTTCCTCCCTCTCGGCCAAGGAAGTCGAAACAAACACAGCAGCGACAAGATCCGAAAGGTCTTCTTTTCTATTGTTTGCGTTTCAGAAAGCGCATTCAAAGTCCCATCGTTTTATTTTACACCCATATTTCTCCTAACGACAAAAACGCAGACTGTTTTGGATAGTTCTACTGCTTTGGGGGATACTCTGAAAAGGTGCAGGTTGGTCCGTCAGTTCATTCAACATGTTTGCAGCCTTGTGTAGGATATAGTCAACAGAAGCATTGATTGGAATACCATTAATCTTCTCTTCGTCTTTTGAGTAGGCCTACTGCAAGGTGAACACGAATGTCAGTGTAGGCTACTTCAATATGAAAAGTTAGATGCCATGTCAAAAAAAAAATCTCCACTAAAAACGTAATATCTGTGTTGTTGGGGCACCGTTAACTGCCATAGCACGTTTTGTTTTTGTTGTGACATTGTTTCGCTGTGTCTGCAATGTCACGAGATTTTATGTCCATTCAGTGTTACATTCATTTTTAGTATTAGATCGTGTAATACTACTGGCCTGGGGTCGAATAGCGAACATTTCCCGCTACACTCCCCCTTTTTCTGAAGTATGCTGCCTATCATCGACTTTTTAAAACGGTGGCCTGTATCGTCATGCCCTTCCAAGTCCACCCCTTTTTCTCCAGAAGACAAATCAAAAGGGGTCCAATCCTGGATCGGACATGGAAGGAGATAGAATTACCTATTTTATATAGGCCTAGATTTTAAAAGTATGTTCTCAGAATAGTTGAATGGATGAATGAATGAAGAAGTTGAATTCACACATTATGAGTAATTTCCAATGACAAAATGCACGTCATTTTGCATCAAAACTTCTATTCCTGCAATGTGCTTCGCTGTTTTAAAGAAATCGGAATAAAACCTTATGAATGATGTTAATTTTCTCAATAGCACATTGTCCAGCTTGTTTGCAAGTGTCCTCCCAATCTCTTTTGTCAAGGGGTGCCTTGTGCAATGCACAGACGTACACAATGAAGAAAATAATCCCCCATTTTAACTGTGCAATTTTAAAAACAAAATAACAATGTTTAAAGTCAAGGCGGTACTTTCGCATAGTAAAAATTGCTATTGAAAATAGACATAGCTTTAATTCAAGGAGGAGAGACACACGTAGAGTTTTATAGTTACATAAACGTAGCTATGAGCAGGTCCAAAGTAAGAGAAAGATAAAGAATAAAATAAAAGATCAAGTAGTCACACCGATGCAGACACCATGCCGGTAAAGGCACATCTCTATACAGCATGTTGTCCAACTTGAGAAGTTACACCAAACAGAGCCTTTTAGGAGCAATACAGCCTCTACCAAAGGAAAAAAGTTGGCAGAGTACCATACGCCAACGAACAAACTGGGAAAACTGAGGAAAATAATGTCTTCAAAAGCCTTGGAATAAGGTATTTAGGGATTATTGTAGGGCCATGTTTTTATTTCTGCTCTGCAAATTTTGAATAGGGAACAGATATGTGCCTAAAAAACGTGCCAACTTTTTGACCCTATATAGGCAACTGTCCAAACAGAAATCAAGGACCAGTATAAAAAAGACTAATTTTACAGTCTAAACTCCAGTTTAACATGAACGACAATATGTAGTTTTGAATGTATCTTGTTTGCCTTTTGAAGCCAGAGTAGTAAGAAAAAAAAGAAACATGGGGAGAATATGGTTTTGTGCAAAAATACTATACTGCTTGTATTTGTACATTGCAAAGAGTGCAACATCGATAAATGTCACACCTAGAGGACATACGTTATTCCTCAAAAATGGCTAAAAAATAGGGGGAATAGTCCTGGACCATGCACTACAGTTTTCTAAGACACTTTCTGCCTTTTGAAAAAAAAAAATTCGAATCCATATATTTTTCCAGGGAAATTGGAGAAAATGGTTTTTTTTTTTTTTTTTTAAAATTGTGGTTTCCACCCACCTCCAAAACTGTCAACTCAACTCATAATGCCACAACTTTTATAAAAAATAAGAGGGTGTGATTGAAGGGAGGCCCAACACCCATGGTAAATCAGTTGCTGGATTGAACACTATATACACTAACTTTTTTTGAATGTCCCTCCAGTAATTTGAAAAATTGCGAAAATGAAAATTAAAGATCTAACAACTCTGAAAAAGTCCTAATTAAACAATTGATTTTGTAAAGTCTTTCACAGGATGTTTGGCTCGTCCATCGTTATTTAACCACAAGGGGTATGGTCCATGTTTTGCTAGGGTTTCACCCACTAGGTGCTTTGGGAATTTTCCTTTGGAAAAATGCTTGAATTTTCAATAAGTTGGTTTTTTTCCTCAATAGGTTGTGAAAAAATGCTTGAATTTTTATGGGTGTAAGTAGCTTGAAAAATGCTTGAAATTTTGTAGTGCAAGGTTCAAACTCAGTCTAAGCCAATAAATAGAAGATAATCTTATTGCGTTTTCAGGTAACATTGCTGTGTTTTGACACGTTTGAAGATGGCGTAAACAGCAAAAAAATAAAAAAAATATGTTGTTTTCAAATTCCTGAAGAATAAAATTCGATGGATAAAAATTGGAAAAAAATTGAAAAAAAATAATATAGCACGATTCCTGTGGCTCTGTGGAAATGTTCAACCTATTTCTGCCATTTTTGGGAAAATGTTGTCCCCTGCACTCAACACTCAATAGCGATATGTGCATAAAGTCCCCACCCAAACAAATAACTACTACGCAAGAAAAATGGAAGTCCACACCACCAGGGAAATAAACTGCATTACATGGCGCCTTTTTAATCCCTTTTTGTTGTTTATAACGATGGAACTGACATCAGAGGCTCAATGCTAACTTGATAATGATATTTTGTCTGTTTAAATCTTAAATATGTGTTTATTTCATTAATAAAAACACAAATTGTTTTTCCGAACCTATAAGAAGGCAGTTCACATCTAACCCACAGGACAACCATAATATGGAACCTAAGCATACTGTGTGACAGAAAGATATGCAATATGAGGACATATTAAGAGGTTAAGAGTCACGCTTTTAAAAACTTCCACTAGCAACTCAATTCACAAATAGCTTGAGGTACTGAGAACTCGTTTTTACGGAGCCTTCCATTCTTAGAATGACCCTTTGTAAAGTTTGGGCCTTGCGCAGCTGGCCCCATATCACTTAAACATTGACTATACATGTCAACCCCACAGGACGCAATTTGTGTTACGAAGTTGAACTTGTAGTTAATATTTACTGTCTTGAGTTTTTTCCACATTCACATATCTTAATCTAAAGTTAACATTTATGCAATCATGCCCAATGCTTCATACATTATTCAAAATGTTGTTGGTTAATTTATATATATATTATTAGAATATTGTTTCATTAATGTTACAGTCACACCACAGGAAATTTGACATATAAACCTTTTACATAAATCTTTAACAAAAATGGTTTTTTCTTCTCATGTAAGACTAATATGAAACAATAATGTACCACATCTTCTTTCATTGACATTTGTTTTTTAAAGGAAAATAACAGTTTTTGTAGGTTTTTAACCAATGTTACGAAAAAACAAGGCGTCATGGTCTCCCCACCCACATACAAAATCTGAGGGAGTGAGATGTCAGATGGGATTTGCCATTCGACACCCTAAAATTGATTAGAATGCAGGAAATTGCATCTTAAAAACACAATTTTCTGGGGGAGGATCCCCATACCCACTTCCCGCGACCTATTAAAGTTGCTGGAAAACTGAAAATTTGGTGCTGGAAAGTGCTTGAAAAGTGCTTGAGTTTGTTCATGAAAAATGTGTGGGAACCCTGTGTTTGGGTGGCACGTTTTAACGTGAGGTTGCAGAAGTATAATGCACTTGGCCAGTAATTGTCATGATTTTTCTGTCCACTTTTAAAGCTTCAGTGGAGACCTCAAATATGGCCTCTGCAGAAGTCAACTCTCCACTCCAGCTGATGAGGAGCGTCAAAGAAGAGACAGAAGAGTTCAGCTTAGCTGACTCTCCATCCCAGCTGAACATAAAAGAAGAAGAGAGAGAAGAGTTCCTTGGTTCTCCAGAACAGCTGAACATTAAAGAAGAGGGAGAAGAGTTCCTTGGCTCTCCAGAACAACTGAGTTTAAAAGATGAGAGAGAAGAGTTTCCTGCTTCTAAAGAACAGCTGAACATAAAAGAAGAGAGAGAAGAGGTCCCTGGTTCTCCAGAACAGCTGAACATAAGACAAGAGAGAGAAGAGGTCCCTGGTTCTCCACCTCAGCTGAACATAAGACAAGAGAGAGAAGAGTTCCCTGCTTCTCCACCTCAGCTATGCGGCGTAAGAGAAGACAGCGAGAGATCTGGTAAGTCATCAGGGCTTGTAGTGTAATACAGTCATCAGGTCTTATAGTATAGTGTAGTGTAGTGTAGTGTACACGCGCCTCCAAAAGAGTTGTCGCCTATCCATCTGTTTGGAAAAACAGCTAATAACCTGACTTTCAATTAATCACTTGGCTTCAGAAGTCACTCATATAAGCTACAACCCTCCCGAATAAAAATGTATGTACAAAAATAAAGTTCATGCACCAAAGAAAGATTGACCCTTTATTGAACGCAGACAGGGCAGATTTTCACGAAGACAAAAGTTTTGTCGCCTATCGAACATATGTTGAAAATGAGCAGACAAGTCACTTCAAAACACTTCAAATACGCAGATCAGGTGTCATACTTAATCACTGATTCACTCTCACCTCTCCAGAAAATCAACTTTGGCCTTAGGTGTAATGTTTAGGGTCATTGTAATCATGGAAAGCAACACAATGAAAATCAATGGAGTTCAATGAGAGATGGTGACATGTTCGCTATTCGTAGAGCAATACATGTTTAACTTCATGATTTAATCAATGATAAAAGCCCTCAAACACCTGCAGCATGCATGCAGCTCCTCATAAGAGCTGTATCTGTACCATGTTTCACTTCTATGGATGCACCATTTATCTTTTTTTCATATTCTTCATCTCCACAAACACCATATAGTTTTCATGCTATCAGTTTCTAAAAATGGTTGATCTTGAGATCTTGACTTCAGAGGTATGAGTCCCATTAGCCTTCCCATTTTTTTGTCCAGAAATTAGGCCTGTAAATACTCTTGGCCTGGGCTTTTTTGAAGACAGGACAGTGGCGAGAGACTTCTTTGGTGTTAAAAGGTGAAGAATTTGGAAAACCAATAACATGTTGCCTAAAGTGTACCCAAACATGGGAGGGATACTGCTCCATTATGTGGAGCTGCATGCATTGCTGCTGGTGTGTGACAGGGGCTTTTATCATTGATTACATCATGAAGTTAAAAATGTATTGCTCTACGAATAGCAATATTATGTCACACCTTCTCTCATTGAACTCCATTGATTTTTCATTGCGTTGTCTTTCCATGATTACAATGACCCTAAACATAACACCTAAGGCCAAAGTTGATTTTCTGGAGAGGTGTGGGTGAATCAGTGATTTAGTATGACACCCGATCTGCGTATTTTTGAAGTGTTTTGAAGTGACTTATCTGCTCATTTTCACATTATGTTCGATAGGCGACCAAAACTTTTTGTCTTGTCAAAATCTGCACTGTCTGTGTTTCATTAAAGGTCAAATCTTGTATTTGGTGCATGAAATTTATTTTTGTACATTCATTTTCATTCGAGAGGGTTTGTAGCTTTCATATGAGTGACTTGTGAAGCCAAGTGATTTAATTGAAAGTCAGGTTATTAGCTGTTATTTCCAAACAGATGGATAGGCCGACAACTCTTCTGGAGGCGAGTGTAGTGTAGTATAGTGTTGTCATCAGGTCTTATAGTATAGTATAGTATTGTGTAGTGTAGTGTAGTGTAGTATAGTGTAGTGTAGTGTAGTATAGTGTTGTCATCAGGCCTTATAGTATAGTATACTAAGCGGTGTAAGAGAAGACTGCGAGAGATCTGGTAAGTCATCAGGGCTTATAGCATATCAACTAGGGAAGGGAAGATTCACCGATACGTATCGGAAAATCGATACGACCTGTACGGTACGGTTGCATCGATTTGCAAACGTCTGCATCGGTAAGAAACGCAAATAAAATCGAGATACATCGTATCTTGACTGTCCGCATCGGTACAAATCGTATAATATCTCTTAAAACTTTTTAGAAACTGTCAATTTCAGGATTTGTTCTCGTGCACAACGCACATCACCTTGCTCTGATTCAGACCGCCTTTCCATCTCTATTGCGAGGAAGCGTGACCAAGCAAACAGTATTTTCCTTTGAGTCTAAGCGGCGGGTTACCAATGTGGAGCACATTTTGTTTTCACATACAGCCAGTTTTCTGGTCATCCGGTGACTTTTTAAATGAAAGTTTCTAGCGACCATCTTCTGCGAGTCTGGAAGACGTGTGGAGAGAGTACTCGCTTCACTATTTGAGTTGATAGGGTAGTCTACCGTGCGGCACAAACAACAAGAGAAAGTTGTCTGCCAACATGTTGCCGTTTCCGAATGACAGCAGCATAAGCATAGTCAGCGCACGAGATTAAAAAAAAAAAACATAACCGTGTTGGAAAACGTTACAGAGCCTGTGCATTCGTGTTAAGTCCATTGTTCATGCAGTAAAAAAGAAGTGAAGTCGCTAAGTTGGCATCATTGCTTAGGAGCCTGTTAGCTCTCGTGCTGGACACACACAGTCTAATTTGCTGCTCGTGCAGATTGTCCATGAAGTTTAAAAAGTCCAGTTGAAAAGTACACTATTCCAACACTTCAGTCCAGTACGCACGTTATTTCCCCCTTCTGATATTAACCCCATTCCCAACATCTACTTACTAAATTGTTCTAATTTGGATCAATTGTAGTTGATAAGTTGTTCAGAGCTTACCTGTAAATGTAGTTAGCCTATTACATGTCCAGGTCAATATTCCAACATGATCAGAAGCTCTGTGGCTTTCCCATTTTTGTTTATAAAAAGAGATATACTGTAATTGGCATGGTATTCAGGTATATTGTATTGTGTATTTTTTCATTTTCTCTGCTCAAAGCAATGTGCCCAAGCCAAAAATGAGTTCTCACTGCTCTCTGTATGTTTTCCAGTATAGGCTATTTCAAAAGTATTATGCACAGCCAGGGCCGCTGCTAAGGTTTTGGAGGCCTAGGCATAACTGGTCAGGAGGCCCCCTCATAAGTAAATACTACTACTGCTACTAATAATAATGCTAATTACTGTATTCACAATTACAGTATGTCTGAAAAATGATGGCCCTTTTGATAACTAACAAAAATGTTTTGAAATGTAATGAAATATTTTTTCATGATGTTTTTAGTCAGTCTCAATTTAGGAGGTCACAATTTTGGGGGCAAAGTGGTTGAGGCTCTAAAAGAGCTCTGTTTACTCTGCTTATGCCTAACGGCAGCCTTGTGCACAGCCTTTAATATCAATTTGATATTTTAATCTGCTCTGTATCGCATCGTATTGTACCGAATCGCACTGCATGGCATGGCATTATAATTGTATCGTGCCATATCGAACTGCATCGCAGTAGGTAGGAGAATCGTATCGCATCTTATCACTGGTAATTTCATGAATCGTGAATGTATCGTATCGTTGCCATGTGTATCGAGATGCACATCGTATCGCTTTGATGATGAAGATTCCCATCCCTAATATCAACCATCAACCACCACTGTTGTGGTGATGAATGGAGGGGCGGGATCATGGTAGTGTGGGTAGGGTGACATTAAGGCCGTGTCTCAAATGCCGCACTTGTGCACTTCGGGCACTGTTTTTCAGTGCCTAGGGCGCTCACGCTGAACATTTCAGTTGAGCCAGTGCACTGAAAGTGCCAGAATGATCCCCTAACAATGGCGGAAAAATGCAGTGCTTGAGTGATGGGCTGTCTCTCAAATGCCGCACTTGTGCACTTCGGGCACTGTTTTTCAGTGCCTAGGGGCGCTCACGCTGAAAATTTCAGTTGAGCCATTGCACTGAAAGTGCCAGGATGATCCCCTAACAATGGCGGAAAAATGCAGTGCTTGAATGATGGACACTGCACGCACTAAACGGCGGCCATGTTGACAATGACACAGAGGAAATGTGGCATTCAGTTCAGTGGAAGAGTTTGGTCAACAGCCTCCTAATTCTGTAAGTAATGTTGATGGGACACCAACCTTTTCATGCCCACCAAAGTATTGTATGTGTGATGGTTGTCCTTTGGGGTGAAGGACATGGAAATACAAGCACCAGACGCTGTGAATTGTAAACAGTAGCCAACTCATATTTTGGCAAGCTAACGCCATGCTCAGCCATCACTTCCAGCAAGGGCACAGTGCATAGTGCTCAAATTTTTCCATGATACTATGCACTAAAGACCTCAGTGCACTGTGTTGACAAAAGTGCGTCATTTGAGACATAGCCAATCTTACTGTGGTGTGGCCACAGTAAACTACTGTGAGGAAGATCACAGTAAACTGTGGGGATGGCCACAGTAAACTACCCTGAAATTAATGCAATTATTAGCCAGTAAGTTGCTGTGACATGACATGAATAGTTTTTTTTACTGTGTACCTGTCAGAGCTACGTACTTTTTTGAAAATGAGCGGGAACCCTGCAGTAGATTTTATGCCAGATGCCACCAAGAGTTCAAGTTCCTTGAAAGTACAAGCTCTCCCCCTCGTGCTTCGTGGGCGTGTGTATTTTCCACTTTTTGCCTCGCAAACTGTCGGTTCATACAATGCTGTTTGTAAGCATGCCTTGAAACCGCAACTTATGCGATTAACCTCATCACAACCAGTACAAAGTCACCACGCACTGATGAAGGCTTGTTAGCCGAAACGCGTTTGCCTTTTGGACATGGTGGTAATATACGCAGACAATAGACGCAGTTTGTGAGTGCGGATTTCTTCTTCCTTAAGTTGACGCTTTTTATCTCGCACCCAAAGACTTTCGGTTTTCCAAGAAGTTGAGCGCGTCCTCTGCCAATACCCCAGACAACTTAAGTGGCAAAACAACAACGTGGGAAATTCACATCTCCCTGTTTTTCACACTGTACACCAGTGGTGGGGAACCTTTTTCATTCGAGGGGCCACTTCAAATTCATCTGAGGGCCGTAAAAGTCCTCCGAGAACGCAAACCAGGATTTCCCCCTGCACTCTAAGCCTATATTGAAGGCAGCCACCTTTAAAACAGACCCCACCTTCTCGGTCCCCTGAATATAACTTAATTGTATTTCAAATGTATTTTTTAAGATTCCTTTATAAAATGTGTCATATTTCATGTGAAGCTGCATAACATTAAAATTATATATCAAAGGTGCGCTGTGGGTCTATTCTGGACAGGACTGCCCTGTTGTGAAATGTAGAACGCACCGTCTGATCTGTCACTGTCGTCCCTCTGACTCTATTGATTTTTTTTTATATTATAGTGTTGTCATCAGGGCTTATAGTATAGTATGGTATTGTCATCAGGGCTTATAGTATACTATGGTATTGTCATCAGGGTTTATGGTATAGTGTAGTATCATCAGTAAAGCCATAAACATAGAGGTATTGGGGCTGTGAATGTTCTTGCTTTTTTCCAATCTCTGAACGTTGTTAATAGAAATGGCCGATTTAAAATGGCTGGACTTTAAGTATCTCTGTAAAAGAACAGAGTGGGAGGAGTAAAGCTATGTGCTCACAAAGAGCGACCTATACTACCTGAGCAACGGAAGTCATTATTTCTCTATATCTACCTGAGCGTCGAGAGTGAATTTCAGCGATTAAAGTCAAGCTAATGTTATGGTAATGAGTTATAACACGGACTGTGTTATAACTCATTACCATGTTAAAGAAAAAGAAAAGAATGCCGCACACTCTGCTCCATGTTTTAATGGTGAAGTGACGTTACGTAACGTCACTTCACCATTAAAACATGGAGCAGAGTGTGCGGCATTCTTTTCTTTTTCTTTAACATTTATATGCTCAGGAAGCCAGCACCTCAAGAAAGACTTTATTGGTGTGCGATACCTCTTTTTTTCTAAAGATAACTCATTACCATAACATTAGCTTGACTTTAAAACCAATTGGAATGTTCATATTTGTCACATGTTCACAATTGTCGCAGGCTGGCAAATCAGGGGTGCATTTCTCAAAACCATAGTTGCTAATTACATTTGCTACTTTGTTGTTTGCAATTTCCCATTGGCAATTACCCAAGTTGCTAGCTGGCTATTTGAGAAATGCACCCCAGAGCTGTTATGTGAATAGCTAAATCAAACATGTCAATGTCTCGTCCAGGCGAAGTAAAGCGAATTCATGGCGAAACTTCTTCAGCTACTCGGTTAGCATAAGTCGTTTCTGGTGTATGCTGCTTCTTCACACACCATTGTGACAGTCTTATCGTCAATTTCCTATTAATATTGATTTCCATTTTACTCTTCACAGGGCATCAGCTCCTCTGCAGTTCCAGCGGAGAGAAGTTTAGTGGAAAAACACATTCTGCTGCCTTCACTACAGAGAGGCCATACGTCTGCAGTCAGTGTGAAGAGAGCTTCAAGACAAAAGCAGAGCTCCAAAAGCACCAGCGTGTTCACACAGGGGAGAAACCATATTCATGCACAGAGTGTGGAAAGAGTTTCACACTTTTTGCTAACCTTCAAAGACATCGCTTCATTCACACTGGAGAGAGGCCGTACGCTTGCAGTGAGTGTGACAAGAGCTTTAGGACAAAAGCAGATCTCCAAAAGCACCAGCGTGTTCACACAGTGAAGAAACCATTTTCATGCACAGAGTGTGGAAGGTGCTTCTCGAACTATTCCAGCCTTTGCATACATCAGCGCATTCACACTGGAGAGAAGCCGTACGCTTGCAGCCAGTGTGACAAGAGCTTCAAGACAAAAGCTAAGCTCCAAATCCACCAGCGTGTTCACACAGGGGAGAAACCATTTTCATGCACAGAGTGTGGAAAGAGCTTCTCAAACTATTCCAGCCTTCGCATACATCATCGCATTCACACTGGAGAGAAGCCGTACGCTTGCAGCCAGTGTGACAAGAGCTTCAAGACAAAAGCTAAGCTCCAAATGCACCAGCGTGTTCACACAGGGGAGAAACCATTTTCATGCAACGACTGTGGAAAGAGTTTCACACGTTTTGCTATCCTTCACAGACATCGCCTCATTCACACTGGGGAGAGACCGTACGCTTGCAGTGAGTGTGACAAGACCTTCAAGACAAAAGCAGAGCTCCAAATGCACCATCGTGTTCACGATGGGAAGAAACCATTTTCATGCAGCAACTGTGGAAAGAGTTTCACAAATGTTTCTAACCTTCACAGACATCGCCTCATTCACACTGGAGAGAGGCCGTACGCTTGCAGTGAGTGTGACAAGAGCTTTAGGGCAAAATCAGATCTCCAAATCCACCAGCGTGTTCACACAGGGGAGAAACCATTTTCATGCACAGACTGTGGAAAGAGCTTCTCAAACTATTCCAGCCTTCGCATACATCATCGCATTCACACTGGAGAGAAGCCGTATGCTTGCAGCCAGTGTGACAAGAGCTTCAAGACAAAAGCAGAGCTTCAAGCGCACCAGCATGTTCACACAAGGGAGAAACCATTTTCATGCACCGACTGTGGAAAGAGTTTCTCACATCATTCCGCCCTTTCCAGACATTGTCGCATTCACACTGGAGAGAAGCCGTATGCTTGCAGTGAGTGTGTCAAGAGCTTCAAGACAAAATCACATCTCCAAAACCACCAACGTGTTCACAGGGGAGAAACCATATTCATGCACTGACTGTGGATAGTGTTTCAAATGTTTTGCTATCCTTCACAGACATTGCCTTGTTCACACTGGGGAGAGACCATTTTCATGCACCGACTGCGGACAGAATTTCAAACTTTTTGTTAACCATCACAGACATCGCCTCATTCACACTGGAGAGAGGCCATACACTTGCAGTGAGTGTGACGAGAGCTTTAGGACAAAGAACCTCCTCATATTTCAACAGCACATTCGCACAGGGCAGAAACCTTGTGTGCTTACTCTGGAGAAAGCTTTACGAGGAGAGCAGACCTTAATATCCACCAGAGGCTTCACACAGGAGACAAACACGCAGGGGGAAAACCCTACTTATGCAAAGACAGCAGGAAATGTTTTAGGAGTGAAAAGAATCTCTTAACACCATTTATTTCTCTAACTGATTAGGGAATGCGGTGGTTAATTCTAGACAGTATTAATGAGTAAGGACACCTAAATAGAATGACACACGAGGCAATGGAATGGTGAAATGGATAATTAATGGTAAATGACAATTCCATTTCATTCAGCCTTTACGGATCATCATTGCTATTAACACAATGCTACTCTCTAAATGTCACAGTTGCATTAACAGGATGAATGTAATGCATTTTGTACTATTTACTTGGTTACCACCACACCATCTAAAAAACAACTGTGCTTATCTTGGTGTCATCAGACCACAGGACATGGTTCCAGGAATCCATATCCTTAGTCTGTTTGTCTCTGATGAGACCACAATAAACATGTTTTTTAGTGAGAAATACAAAGAAAAGTGTCCCATGCTTGCAGTCGAGAATGGTAGGGGAACTGACATGGTTTGGGCTTGCATCAATGCTGTCAACATTGGGAATCTAAATTTCACCAATTTAAACATGCATGTGAACATGTACCATGACTACTGAAGTAGATAATGATCCTCTCTGTACTCATTTTGATTTCCCAAAAAGTGAAAATGTCATTTCAGTTCTACTGCTAACTTACAAAAGTTTTCTTTTGTAACCTAGATAGATGTTGTATAAAGTTTTTGTACATTTTGCTAATGACGTGGGTGCTTATTGAAATGCTATTCACAATGTTCAAAAGGGTAGTACTCAACATCACACGGTCTGCTTATTTCCACCTACGCAACATTAACCGTTTCCGCCCCTCTCTCACTTCCCATTCTACCTCCATTCTTGTGCACAGTCTTGTCACCTCCCGCATTGATTAATTCCCTCCTCTTTAGTCTCCCTCAAAAATCTCTCCACAAGCTCCAACTGGTCCAGAACTCAGCTACCCGCATCATTACTAAAGCCCCTTCCTGTCACCATATTACCCCTGCACTGCAACATCCCCACTGGCTCCCTATCAAATATAGAATTCACTTTAAAATACTTCTCCACACCTTCAAGGCTATCCACAATCTTGCCCCCCCTTATCTATCTAATCTTATTCACATTGCTGTTCCCTCCCGCCCCCTCCGTTCCTCTTCCTCCATTCTCCTCTCTGTCCCCTCTGCCCGTCTTAATACCATGGGTAATAGAGCTTTTAGCTGCTCTGCTCCTCAGCTGTGGAATGCCCTTCCCCCTGACATCCGCAATACTGACTCTGTGCCCCTGTTCAAATCCAGGCTAAAAACCCATCTGTTTCAGATAGCCTATTGTTTATGATTCTTAAACTGTTTTATTTATTTTATTTCATTTTATTTCATATTTAAATTTTTTAATTCATTTATTTATTTTGTTTAAAATTCTGTAAATGTGTCTTGTTTTATTTTTGTTTCTCTCTGTACAGTGTCCTTGAGTGTTTTGAAAGGCGCTTTTAAATAAAATGCATTATTATTATTATTATTATTACTCATTACTGATGTACACTGTATCAGTGTTTCTCAACCTTTTTTTAGCCAAGGCACCCTTTCAATTCATGAAAAATCTCAAGGCACCCCAAACCAACAAACCATAACAGGGCATTGCATGCTTTGAAAAATAACACATTTGGATACGTCACACAACCTACGTTCGAAGTTGTAGCTTAATCTCAGACAGGTTATGTGTAGACCATATTGGGGCGACCTAAATTTACTTTATTGAGCATAAATGGTATTTATTAATTTAGACTAATATATATTATATTACATAATTTATTTATTTATTTAGGTCAATTTCACATACTATCAGCCATGTTTCCGAGGCACAAAATGTGGGGGGGGCGCTGTGGCGCAGTGCGCTAAACCCCCCACACTTGGGCTTGCATGCCCACCCAAGGGGACCCCGGTTCGAATCCGTCCGGAGTCATTTCCCGATCCTCCCCTATCTCTCTGTACCATTCGCTTCCTGTCACCATCTTCGACTGTCCTGTCAAACAAAGACATAAAATTCCCTAGAAATATATATATATATTTAAATGTGTGAGCAGCTGTGTGCAGCTCTCTCTCTCTCTGGGCTGTTTTTTTGCCCTTTTGAGCATTGCGGTGTGTGAGTGTGTGAGAGAGCGTACACGCAGGCTACCATTGCTCTCAGTGCAAGTGTAACGGAAGCTAATGTGCAGAGTTGGCGTAGAACATTAGTAAACATCCCTCCCAATAGCCTCATACAGTGTTGATGCCGATGGGCTGGAGGACTGGTCCTTAAGCCCTGCAATATCGTACTGTGCCTCCCATTTCCAAACCAATGTAGTTCACGAGGTTGCAGGTTCGCGCCCCCAGGGGGGCGAATTGAGCAGGAAGACCTCCGTCACACATGCAAGGTCTACTTTCACTTCTCATGAGCTCCTCATGCTATGATTTTTTTAAGTGCCCCTATTCTAGAATACTTGTGGATTCCACCAGCATTTGTTTCACAGCAGGTTAAAGTGAAAGTGAATCGATGCTGCGCTGAAATCTTACTATGCAATCCATTCTGAATCCCAACCAGTTTTTCTAGGCCATGAATGAGTCTGTATGCATGCCGCAGCCTATTGCAGATGCCCTCTGTTGTGCTTGCTGATGACATTGGTCAAATACACTACCATCCTCGTCAACACAGCCAGGGCTGGATTAATGCACAGGCTAGATATGGCTGCAGCCTAGGGCCCCCCACCTGCCAGGGGCCCCCTGATTGGTCAGAAGTGGAAAAATTGCAGAATTACGACAAGATACAACATCAAACAATTCATCTGTCATGTTAAATAGAGTTGGTAGACATGCTATCCTTAATTCCTAGCACGTCATTATGACACTCTATGTAAATTTGTCGCAAAATTTGCTTCCGGGGGGCCCCACAGCAATCTGTAGCCTAGAAGCCCCAGGCCATCTTAATCCGGCCCTGAACACAGCACAGCAACAACAGCCAGCTCGAGTCAAGTAATTGGGAATAAAGTGAGAACGGCAGCGCAAGCAAAACTATTGCATTGAAGCTGCATTCTTGTCTTGGCTATTCAAATGTTCTTACATAAACCGTCTTCCAGCACGAACAGAAAATGTTCTGATCCTAAAGTAGACGTATCACCTGCCTGGCACCTCCATACAAGACCTTGGCCTTACGGCTGGTTTATGTTCAGAAGTTCAAAACGTGCTAACGGTTTGCATTAGTTTGAAATGTATTTGATTATTCTATTGTTGTTGTTGCTGTTGTTGTTTGTTTGTTTTTTAATGTTGGTCTATTTGTTTTGCATGTGCCTTGGGTTTGGGGTTGTGTTTGTGCGTAAACTAAAAACTTAAATAATGAAATGTTTGATAAACAAAAAAAACTGTGTGCATTAGGCAGAGTCTAGTCAGAATTCGGAATGGTGCCATGTTAGACTAATTTGACTTTATTGACACTGTTGTTATACTTTGTAAATAGGCATACAGGGCAGTAATGAAATGCATTTCAGAGGTGAGAATGACAGGGTAACAGGCCCATCAATGAGAGATTCCATAGACATAAGACAACAGTTTGCACAGATTAAAATATTAGCCCATTTACACAGCCTAGGCCCGCAATGCCCTTGTTAGGAAAAAAATAATAAATTGGGCCGCGTCCAAACCTACTTGCCCACACCTGCTGTGTTATCTAGTGGTAGAGGTTTACATTGCTATTGCCTTTAAATAAGCCTGAACCTTCTGTAGGCTATGCATTAGTTTATAACCATAGTAGGATACGTGTCAGAGGCTTATACTGTGGTTGCTTTCCAAGCCTGAGCCTTTTCTAGGCTATGCATTATAAGCATCATAACCAGCATGCACAGCAGGATCCAGTCATGGACGTCAGACAGAGGATTATATTGCTGAAACAGTTTTGAATCCCTATTAGAAAATCCCTATTAGAGATTCTGTTCTGCTCCTTCTGGCTTCTTCCTTTATCCCCCTTTGCGGTGGCGGAACAATTGCACACAGGGCCCCGGAGCAAACCACCTAATAGGCCCCCTCCACTCAGCTTGCCATGGTCACAATGAGCCCCCGAGTGCGTTGCAATATGCGACCTTGCCTCCTCCACTTGCCTCCTCCACTTGCTTCTCGTCATGACATCACTGACAAAAGCTCAATGCAAAAGCTCAATTGTAGAGTCTTTTTCTCATTTGCAATTGGGATGGTGAATGAAAAACAGTCCCTCAACAGTTGTTGTGGCTAGGCTCCACTCAGCTTGCCATGGTCACAATGAGCCCCCAACACCATTACAGGAGGGCCCCGGGCCTCTGGACAAATGCCCTGCTTGTCACCCCTATAGCTATACCCCTGCCCCTTCTGCTTCCAATATTTCTAACTTTCCCCCAAACAGTAGGCTAAGCATTGCTCCCCCTTGTGGGCTGAATTAACAATGACCATTACTGTGAATCATTACAGTTGCTAATACTTTAAAATAAGCTGCCCTAGTGCAACCTTTGTAGTTTAGATGCATCATACCAGCATGGAGTAAGGTGCCCAACTTCAACAGCTTATAACAACGTCATAACAACATGCACAGCCTAATATGTGTTGTGGTGGAGGTAAGCTGAGGGCAAGAGTCAGGATGACTTTAACAGTAATGGGGTTGCTCTTCTTTACTTATTTTTTAAAAAACGTATTAGTATTGTAATGATGATGATGATGATGATGATGATTATGTGGTACTAGTAGCATTAGTAACACGTTTTACTATGCAGTAGAGACATTGACAGTAGATATCTCAATGAGTAGAGATTTTATTTTGACATTGAAGTTGCCCGAGATTTGGTTATTCGTCACTTCCTCCCCCTGTTCAAGGAAGTCAAAACAAACACAACACAGCCCTGACAAGTGTAGCAAAGTAGTCAGAAGAAGAACATGTTTGCTTCCCCGTTGTTTCTGTGACAGAAGGCACATCGTTTTATATTACAACCATATTTCTTCTAAAGACGAAAAAGTGCAGGTAGGTCCGTTTGTTCATTCAATGTTTGTAGATAGCCACACAGCCTGGTGCATAATGGGTCAACAGAATCATATGTGCTTAATCTTCTCTCAGACAATATTACAGAAAGCCAGGCCGTGATTTCATGACAGAACCTCAGTGTACGCTAGCCTACTTCAACATGAAAAGTAAGTTACGCTGCCAGGGGGGGGAAGTCGATGTCGTGAAAAAGCGAGTCGAAAGTCGTGTCGAAAAGCGAGTCCCTGCCAGAACACGAGTGCCCTCATTGAAACCAATGAAAACTAGTGACCAATTTTTCAGATATTTTTTTACCCATTTTTGCAGACAAATCCGACATAATTTAAGATAAATAATATCAATAAAGCATCTGCATTCCTTCTGGAAGTACCACAAAGAGCTGGTTACAATTTCAGTATTATTTCCATAAAAGAATCGAAGAATTGGCATAGGCCTACCAAATGTTACGGTTTCATTCAATTAGCTCATAGTAAGTGGAGGACAAGTAATGCTTCATAAGCATATGTTTAGTTCATTAATTATGTAGTTATGTAGTATTCTGCAAAAATAAGTATAATTTTCTCTCAAAAAATGTCATTGGTTTCAATGAGGGCACTCGTGTTCTGGCAGGGACTCCACTCCACTAAAAACGTGATCACTATGCTGGAACACCGTTAGGCTACCATTATGACATTATGGCATGTTTAGTTTTTTGCTGTGGTATTGTTTCAATGTGTCTGTAATGTCACATGTTTTTTGTCCATCCAGTGTTACATTCATTTAAAAATATATATGTATACACCCGTCTCCAAAAGAGTTGTCGCCTATCCATCTGTTTGGAATAACAGCTAATAACCTGACTTTCAATTAATCACTTGGCTTCAGAAGTCACTCATAACCCTCCCGAATGAAAATGTATGTACAAAAATAAATTTCATGCACCAAAGAAAGATTGACCCTTTAATGAACACAGACAGGGTAGATTTTCACAAGACAAAAGTTTTGTCGCCTATCGAACATAATGTGAAAATGAGCAGATAAGTCACTTCAAAACACTTCAAATATGCAGATCGGGTGTCATACTTAATCACTGATTCACTCACACCTCTCCAGAAAATCAACTTTGGCCTTAAGTGTATGTTTAGGGTCATTGTAATCATGGAAAGCAACACAATGAAAATCAATGGAGTTCAATGAGAGATGGTGACATATTGGCTATTCGTAGAGCAATACATTTTTAACTTCATGATGTAATCAATGATAAAAGCCCTCACACACCAGCAGCATGCATGCAGCTCCACATAAGAGCTGTATCCCTCCCATGTTTGACTTTAGGCACCATGTATTTTTTTTCCAAATTCTTCACCTTTAGCAAGGGGAGGTGTAAAATAAGCTTATTTCCAAAAATAGGACAGTATCACTTGAAGCATTCTAGGTCATGCTCATTTGTATAAAAGAGTGTGATTGAAGGAGCCCAACACCATTTATCAGGTGTCCACAATTATTATGCAGCTTTGTTTTCCTCTGGGAAAATTGGCAACAAAATACATTTAACAATCTCTGAAAAGTGTATCAACAATATTGGATGTGGCTGTCTTGTAATTACCAAGATTTTGGTCACGTTAGCACAGACGTATCAAAAGCACAGTTTGGGTGGCACAGTTATTAAAGTGAGGTTGGGTAGCACATGTAAAAATAAGAACCTTGACCAGTAATTTTCATGTTTCTGTCCACTTTTAAAGGTTAAGAGGAGAACTCGAATATGCCCTCTGCAGAAGTCAACTCTCCACTCCAGCTGATGAGGAGCGTCAAAGAAGAGACAGAGGAGTTCAGCTTAGCTGACTCTCCATCCCAGCTGAACATAAAAGAAGAGAGAGAAGAGTTCCCTGGTTCTCCATCCCAGCTGAACATAAAAGAAGAGAGAGAAGAGTTCCCTGGTTCTCCAGAACAGCTGAACATAAAAGAAGAGAGAGAAGAGTTCCCTGCTTCTCCAGAACAGCTGAACATTAAAGAAGAGAGAGAAGAGTTCCATGGCTTTCCAGAACAGCTGAATATAAAAGAAGAGAGAGAAGAGTTCCCTTGTTCTCCAGAACAGCTGAACGTAAAAGAAAAGAGGGAAGAGTTCCCTGGCTCTCCATCTCAGCGGAACATAAAAGAAGAGAGAGAAGAGTTCCCTGGTTCTCCAGAACAGCTGAACATTAAAGAAGAGAGAGAAGAGTTCCCTGGTTCTCCATCCCAGCTAAGCAGCGTAATAGAAGACTGTGAGAGATCTGGTAAGTCATCAGGGCTTGAAAGGAAAGAAAGCTCCCGCACACTGTTCACATTTGCATGGATGGTTTACTGCAACGTTTCCGTCGACTGACCTTCTTCAAGCAATTCAAACATTGTCAGTAGACCGAAACGTTGCAGTAAACCATGCAAATGTGAACAGTGTGCTGGAGCTTTCTTTGCTTTAACGTTGGTGACCTGGGGGTTCCACTCCTATGCACCTGACCAAGGAGGTGTGCAAGAATTCTTCACTTACTAAAAGTCATCAGGGCTTATTGTATAGTATAATATTGTCATCAGGTCTTATAGTATTGTCATCAGGCTTTATAGTATACTGTAGTATTGGGTCATTCCACGCCAAATCACTAAATCATCCCTAGGGATGCACGATGTATCGGCCAGATGTATCGGTATCGGACGATATTTGACATTTCTCAACACATCGGACATCGGTCCGATGGGTAAAACTGGGCCGATGTTAACGCAGATGTTTTTTTTTTATATGTTACGGTTCTAAAAGATTGGACTTGATGGTGACTTTTATTGTTTGTCTTCTAGTTTGTCTCTATTTTTTTATCTAATTTTATCACAGGGAGTTAAAAAGTGTTTTTGGAAATAAGAGGACATTCAAAAAATCAGTTTGTTTGCATCATTGTCAGTCTGTATTAAATGTTATCTCTTTAAAAAAAAAACCATTGGTATCGATTAATATCGGTTATCGGTCAAAACAGCAATATCAATATCGGATATCGGTATCGGACGAAATTTTTCACATCGTGCATCCCTAATCATCCCGCATGACCATCTCAGATTTAGCTGAAAAAAATCAAGGAGGCTCACACAAGTCTCAATAGCAAAAGTGCAACATTATTGCTGCCAACTCCTCATGGTTTTTCCATTAAAAATGTTTTAGTAAGGCACCCCCCCTGACTCGTTTTGAACAGAATTCTCAAAGAGCCCACTTTCAAATTGCTGTATCTAAAAAACAACTTAAAGGGACACTGCGTGAGATTTTTAGTTGTTTATTTCCAGAATTCATGCTGCCCATTCACTAATGTTACCTTTTTCATGATACTACTTACCACCACCATCAGATTCATCAAATATTCATTATGACTGGAAAAATTGCACTTTTCATACATGAAAAGCTGGATCTTCTCCATGGTCCGCCATTTTGAATGTCCAAAAATAGCCATTTTTAACAATTTCAAGGGATAACGTTTGGAACATGTACTTGTGATATGTGGATGTTTACACATCCTCTTGTGATTTATCACATTTTTATGGGGGTTTCAACTTGGTCAGAAAAAAATCACCTTTTTTGAGGGCATCTTTGAAGGACTGTGGTTAGTGCAGTTTCAAAGACAGAGGTTTGATATGGACAATGCATGTTCCCAACCAATCTGTGTACCGATCCTCTGTGATGAACAGTTGAGTAGATATGAAGTCTTTAAAATGGAAAAAGTGAAAGTGGGTGGCATCTTTGCCACGTTATACAAAAAACATGTTACCAGTCTACACCTTATTATCAACTGTTTTTGAAATATAAGTTGTCTGTTTTTTACATATCAAAAAACTGGGATGGTATTCTGTCTCATTTTGTCGTAATGATTACAAAAAAAAAAAAAAAAACATTGCTGTGTGACTTCCACAACTCCTATGGAAAAACTGTTATTACGTGGCATTTAGAGGTTCACATCTTTTGGAGTGCTCTTCCATTTAAAAAGTAGTGCCTGGAATTGCTAGTGTGCATAGTTTAGGCTAAATGATAAGCAGCTAAAACAGTCAAGTTATAGCTTTCCCTATGGTATTAACTTAAAGGGACACTGTGCAGGAAATGGTCAAAAAATGTACTGCAACTATGCTGCTCATTGAAATTGGGCTGCCTATTGTAAGTATTAAACAAATATTTTCTGGTATGGTCCAAGTATAGTCATTTTTGCAGCTAAAAATGGCTATTTTTGGAAATTCAAAATGGCGGACCATGGAGAAGATCCCCCTTTTCATGTATGAAAAGTGCAAATTTTCCAGTCATAATGAATACTTAGAATTTGATGCTGGTGGTAAGTAGTATCATGAAAAAGGAAACATTAGTGAATGGGCAGCATGAATTCTGGAAATAAACAACTAAAAATCTCACACAGTGTCCCTTTAACATTTTCATGATGCAGCAGCTTCCACTTATGAGATCAGGGTACCTGGCTGTACCTGCTCATTTATCCACCTGCTGTTATTATGTGTTTTATCCACAAACGAGCACCATGCCTTGCTCTACCTTTCCAACCTTCATAAGTTGTCCACGTTGTTGGGTCATTTCACGTGAAATCAGACACTTTGAAATCTGTGTCGGTTGGGTCCCAATCATACTTGCTGTGCCTCTTTAGTAGCAAGGTAGCACCCCAGAACTGCATTTGTGTGAATCTGACACCAATATTAAGGGAGAAACAGACTAGCAAAGGTTTATATATGAGGGTAGGACACTATACATTCAGCCTTGATTATCAGTCAGTGCAAGTCAAAAAAAGATGCCTGAGGTGTTGTTTGAAAGCTCTTTACTGGCTCTACAAATTAATCACACAGCATGAAATACAACAACCTTCAGAATATGAATTATGATAGATTGAAAATTTAAAAATTGAATATCAAAAGAATGTATATTTTAAAATGGACGGTTTCTTGTCTAAACATAACCTTTAAAGGGACACTGTGTGAGATTTTTAGTTGTTAATTTCCAGAATTCATGTTGCCCATTCACTAATGTTACCGTTCTCATGAATACTTACCACCAGCATCAAATTGTAAGTATTCATTATGACTGGAAAAATAGAACTTGTCATACATGAAAAGGGGGATCTTCTCCATGGTCCACCATTTTTAATTTCCAAAAATAGCCACTGTAGAGACTGTACTTGGACCATAGACTGTACTTGGACCATACTAGAAAATATTAGTTCATTACTTCGTAAACTTTCATGAAAATAATATCAAGTTTGGCATCAATCGTCACACACAGCTGTGATAGTCTTATCGTGAAAGGTGGAGGTAAATATGTTTATGTCCTCTTTTGGTTGCTTTGGTTATAAAGCGTCTGCCAAATGCA